>NC_034192.2:8212524-8450024 GCF_002021735.2 Oncorhynchus kisutch
GGGGAGAGATGAAGGGATAGAGGGAGAAAGAGAGTAAGTAGGATGAAGAGAGAGAAGAGCAGAATGAGAGAGTTGATGGATGAGAGCAGAAAGCACAGACTTCACTGTGTCCTCAACAAGATATAGCAGCTCAGTGCTCCAGACAGAGACACACACATGCACGCATGGCATACCAGAATGGAAGATCCAGTCGGCAGAACCCCAAAAATACCCAGAGCTCTGGGCATGTTGGTCCCCAGCCAAGCCCAGCTGGAGGCAGGACCAGGAGGGGAGGGGGAAGGAGGAGAGCGACGTACGGAGAGCGAAATAAAGTGTGTGAGAGAGAGAGAGAGAGAGAGAGAGAGAGTTGGTGGAAAGAGAGAGACGGGATAGGAATGAGAGGGAGAGAGAGAGAGATGGTGCAAAATAAAGCTGCCCTCTTTCTAGAGCCAAGAGTCCTCTAGGGAAAGAGAGTGTTACTCTGAGTGGTGGGAGGGGAGGGGAAAGCTACGGGAAAGTAGGACATTGAGGACAACCATAAATCTCACCGGAAATAAGCCAGTTCCCTGTTGATCTAGGCGCCCAGCTGACTATCTGTTTGTGGGTTCTCAGAACATTCCTGATAGGTTCTTTACGGTTAGTCAACATTCCTTAAAGGTTCATGTCCAGATTACAGTGAGGTACAGTACAATGACACATTCAGAGACACAAACAGATTAAGAGAAGGGGATTGTCACATACACAGAGACAGAGACAGAGACAGAGACAGAGACAGAGACAGAGACAGAGACAGAGACAGAGACAGGGACAGGGACAGGGACAGGGACAGGGACAGGGACAGGGACAGGGACAGGGACAGGGACAGGGACAGGGACAGGGACAGCCATAAACAGACACAGAGACTGAGACTGAGACAGACACAGACACAGAGACAGGCACAGAGACAGAGACAGAGACAGGCACAGACACAGACACAGACACAGACAGACACAGAGACACAGAGACAGAGACAAAGACAGACAAAGACACAGACAGACACAGACGACAGATCCAACGATACAGATATGGCTACAGACAGACGGACGGATAGACAGACAGACACAGATGACAGATCCAACGATACAGATATGGCTACAGACAGACGGACGGGTAGACAGACAGACACAGATGACAGATCCAACGATACAGATATGGCTACAGACAGACGGACGGGTAGACAGACAGACACAGATGACAGATCCAACGATACAGATATGGCTACAGACAGACGGACGGATAGACAGACAGACACAGACAAAGGCACAATGCTCTCTTTCCTCATCTCTCAGCCCACTGACTGACAGGGTCAGAGGTGAGGCGCCCCCGTCCGTCCCAGTGTGTGGAATGTACTGTATGCGAGTGTGTGCGTGATTGTGTGTGAGACATGTGATATTCGGTCCCTGCGTGAGAACATAGGGACACAGACAGAGGCGCCGTTAAGACCTCAGCTCCATACTAGTGGCCCGGCCCACACGGCTAAAGGCTTTCATTGTCCTCTGGAATATGAATATGGGCCACAGAGTTAGAAATATGACCTGTCCTAGAGACTTCAGAGAAAGAGGAGCACCCACTGAGGAGGGTTATGGACACATTGACAAAAAACGAATGACACACACACACACACACGCACACACACACACACACACAGCAATACCACAGACACAGAAATGTACAGGCAGTGTAGAGCAGAGCTCCCTCTCAGCCCATTATCCTGCCAGAACTAGGTCATCTGACTATCATGTGATTAACGGGCGGTACAGGGGGCCATAGCCAGCGCTGCTAGGGGTCAGAGTTTAGCTGTGTTTGGGTTCAGAGGTCTTGGCTGTGTAGGGCAGCAACACTGTAGCACTGTAGCCCACTGACTCTCATGAATAGAATATCAGCTATGGAGGGAGGGATGGAGAGCAGGATGGAGGGATGGAGGGATGGAGAGGAAAACAAAAGGGCAAGATTGCATCTGAAAAAGAGAAGGAGAGAGGGGGAACGAGGGAGTGAGGCGAGGAGAAAGAGAGTCCTGTGAGGTTGGACAAAGAGGGCCTTTATGGTGGTGAGGGTTAAAGGGGCGTTTTATTAATGTCTTTTCCTACACACTGAGAAGAGCTCCCCCAGGACTCTTTAACCGGGTAGATGGGTACGTATGTGTGTGAATAATTCTCTCCCACTTTCTCTCCCTCTCTTTCACCCTCTGCTAGTGCTGAGCGATTAACCAAAATGTTGGTTATTTTCGGTTTTTAAACAACTAATTGACCATTTCCTTCAGGTTTTTTTCTGTGAGAGCAGTGAGCAGTTTCTCTAGAGATAAATCAGATCAGGCTTGAACTGTGCGACGTTGTAGGGAGTTGTAGTTTCCAACAGGCCCATATTATACGTAGTTTAGCGCAGAAAACGTGTTAATTAACTACAATGACCATACTCCATTGTGCCTACTTGTCCGTTCTGAGACAGAGAGAAGAGAGAAGAACGCAACTGAGAGGGACAGAGTGCAGTTGCTTCATGAGGTATCTCTTTCTGAAAATACAGTATGCCTTTTTACATTGAAGAACTACTAAAATAGGGACTTTTCAGGCAGCATAGGTAGCAGCTAAATCTATAGAGATGAGATGATGACTCGTAATTAAATAATAAAGTAATCGAGGCCTAAGTAATGTTAGGCCTAAAACAAATGTAGTATACATAATAACTGAAATATTTTATTAAAGTAAAGTGATATGAATAAATGATTGTTAATAGCTGATAAGCGGTAATGGGTAGTCACTAGCATCATGGGACTTATATTAATTGTTTTATTCTGTGTTGTTAAGGCATTCAACCCACATAACGCATTGTGCATATAATGTCCCAAAGAATTATCGAAACCCAAATCAAAAAACGGGTTGTTTTAATAATGTAAATGAAACTTGAACTGACCTCAAAAGGCACTAATCGCTCAGCACTACCCTCTGCTCTAGCATTCACACACACACACACACACACACACACACACACACACACACACACACACACACACACACACACACACACACACACACACACACACACACACAACACACACACACACACACACACAACACACACACACACACACACACACACACACACACACACACACACAACACACACACACACACACACACACACACACACACACACTCACACACAACACACACACACACACACACACACACACACACACACAACACACACACACACACACACACACACACACACACAACACACACACACACAACACACACACACACACACACACACACACACACACACACACACACACACACACACACACACACACAACACACACACACACACACACAACACACACACACACACACACTCACACACACACACAACACACACACTTACACGTTGGTCTGACCATTATCGTAAATTAATGGAGGTGTGAATGTTTCATTCTGAGAGTCTCTCTTCTCAGCCCCTAGAGTCCTGCATCAGGCAATAACAAAAACATTGCTGGCGGGTGGTGCTGGAGTTGAGAGAGAACTTGGGTAAATACAATGGTGCAATTACACTTGTCATGTGGATGCACAATTTTCAAAAAATAGGCACGGTGGGCTTTTGGTTTCTATCCCTCTAAAAACTGAAAGAAGACATTCTAAATAACAAACTGGCTTTATTTACCACAGTGTGATGGCCCCTCTATATAAAGTGAGTGTCATGTCCTGACTATAGAAAACCTGTATTTTGTATGGTAGAGTAGGTCAGGGCGTGACTAGGGTTTTTTGTTCTAGTTTATGTGGGGTTCTAGGTTTGATTTTCTATGTTGGTGATTTGTATGACTCCCAATTAGAGGCAGCTGGTTATCGTTGTCTCTAATTGGGGATCATACTTAAGTTGCATTTTTTCCACCTGTGGGTTATGGATATTGATTATGTTCAGTTGCCTGTTCGCACTGCATTGTCGTCACGGTTCGTTTACTCTTTATTTGTTTTGTATTTACTTAAGTTTCACTTTATTAATTAATAATCCTGTTAGAGATAGGGGGCAGTATTTTCACTTTGGATGAATTGCGTGCCCATAGGGAACTGCATCAAAATCTGTCCTAAATTGCTAATATATGCATATTATTATTATTACTATTGGATAGAAAACACTCTGAAGTTTCTAAAACCGTTTGAATTATGTCTGTGAGTATAACAGAACTCACAGGGCAGGCAATCTTCCAAACAAGTTTTGAAATCCTGAAAGTTGGGGCGACTTTGACGTCAGCCCCCTTCCTATGTCTTCCACTAGATGTCCTCATTCAGTAGAAAGTGTAATGGAGCATTTGCTGTGAACTTTGACCTAATGGGAGGGAAAATAGTCGGTGTCGCAAGAGAATGCCATTTTGTTGTGGCGCATTTCTCTTTGAGTGCTACGGCTGTTCCAATCAGCCCCAGATGAAAACGAACGATCCGGTTGGAATGTTATTGGATATATATGATTATAACATCCTGAAGATTGATTCTGCACTTAGTTTGACCAGTTTTTTTGACCTGTAATATGTCTTTTGGATGTTTTCATGCTAGTTATCCTGGACCAGAAGTCAGTTTTTGGGCATGTGAGCTGAAAGTGTTAATGCTGCTACTTGGACACTAGTATTGAACATTATGGAACAAAACAATTTATTGTTGAACTAGGACTCCTTGCACTACATTCTGATGAAAGATCATCAAAGGTAAGGGAATATTTATGTTGTAATTTTGTATTTCTGTTAACTCCAACATGGCGGAGAAATATTGTTACGTCTGAGCGCCGTCTCAGATTATTGCAATGTTAGGCTTTTTCTGTAACGTAAAAAGAAATGTGACACAGCGGTTGCATTAAGAACCAATGTATCTTTAATTATATGTAGAACATGTATCTTTAGTCAAAGTTTATGATGAGTATTTCTGTTATCTGGCGTAGCTTTCTATAATTCCTCCGGATATTTTGGAGGAATTTCTGAACATGAATGTAAACTGAGATTTATGGATATAAAATGCATATTATCGAACAAAACATAAATGTACTGTGTAACATGTCATATGACTGTCATCTGATGAAGATTTTCAAGAGGTTAGTGATTGATTTTATTTTTAATCCTGCTTTTGTGATTTTTTCTTTTGCTGGAAAAAATGGCTACGTTTTTTCTTTGGTTTGGTGGTGGTCTAACGTAAATATATGTTGTGTTTTCGCTGTAAAACATTTTCAAAATCTGACACGCTGGTTAGATGAACAAGGTGTTTATCTTTCATTTGAGGTATCGGACTTGTTAATGTGTGGAGGTTAAATATATCTAAAGAATATTTTTGCATTCCCTGCGCCACCTTTTCTGCTTAGCGGGGGGGTGGAGTTCCCCTCGGGGTACGCCTCGCCTCAACAGGTTTTAAAAGTATGTGGAACTCAAAGTATGCTGCGCCTTGGTCCAACATTCATTATTACGAACAACGTGACAGTGAGTTCTGAAACATGGAGTCCTTCTTTGCTGATGTAAAGAAGAAACTGAATAAAAGAAAGTCCAGTGAGGATAGGGAGGAGGAAAAAGTTGTCCATATTTTCAAGACCTGAGCTACTTCATTTATGTATGAAATGTCCTAGATTATTTAGGCAATTTAATATAAGGCAGGGCCTATTTAGTAGGCTATTAAACAGCATAAAGCTATATTTGTCAGCATAAGAGCAAGGATGTCAACCCTCCGTGCCTGGTTGCTGGCTCGCAGCTGGCTTCTCTCTGAAACCACAGCCATCTGAAGGTGACGATTTATTATTACACACCACACAATGACCAGGTGGACAGTACACCTCTTGAAGCGATAGAGGAAATCAACAAGTATTCTTTCACTATAGCTGGTGTGATGACAGATCTCCTCTTCGTCTGAAGAGGAGTAAGGATCGGACAAAGATGCAGCGTCGTAAGTGTCCATGATGTTTTTAATAAAGACAAATGACACCCCCCCAAAGGTGCGGACTCCGGCCTCAAAACCTGAACCTATAGGGGAGGGTCTGGGTGGGTGTCTGTTCGCGGTGGCGGCTCTGGTGCGGGACGTGGACCCCACTTCACCATAGTTTTGGTGTGCCTCTTAGCCCGCCTCCGTGGCCTCTTTAGAGCAGCGACCCTCGCCGCCGATCTTGGACTGGGGACCCACGCCACGAGTCCGAACGGACGGGAGACTCCGGCAGCGCCAGACAGGCGGGAGACTTCGGCAGCGCCGGACAGGCGGGAGACTCCGGCTGCTCCGGAGTGAAGGGCAGCTCCGGCAGCTCCTGGCTGGCTGACGGCTCTGGCAGCTCCTGGCTGGTTGATGGCTCTGGCAGCTCCTGGCTGGTTGACAGCTTTGGTAAATCCTGGCTGGCTGACGGCTCTGGCAGCTCCTGGCTGGCTGACTGCTCTGGCAGCTCCTGGCTGGTTGACGGCTCTGGCAGCTCTTGGCTGGCTGACGGCTCTGGCGGCTCGGGACAGATGGGAGACTCTGACAGCACTGGGCAGGAGGAAGGCTCTGACAGCGCTGGACAGGCGGGAGCACCTGTAAGCAGAAGACGGAGAGACAGCCTGGTGCGGGGGGTTGCCACCGGAGGGCTGGTGCGTGGAGGTGGCACTGGATAGACCAGACCGTGCAGGCGCACTGGAGCTCTTGAGCACCGAGCCTGCCCAACCTTACCTGGTTGAATGCTCCCAGTAGCCAGGCCAGTGCGGCGAGGTGGAATAGCCCGCACTGGGCTGTGCTGGCGAACCGGGGACACCATGCGTAAGGCTGGTTCCATGTACGCTGGCCCGAGGAGACACACTGGAGACCAGATGCGTAGAGCCGGCTCGATGGCACCTGGCTCGATGGCACCTGGCTCGATGCCCAATCTAGCCTGGCCGATACGAGGAGCTGGAATGTACTGCACCGGGCTATGCACATGCACTGGGGAAACTGTGCGCTCCACCGCATAACACGGTGCCTGCCCCTGGTCCCTCTCTCTCTCGGGTAAGCACGGGAATTTGGTGCAGGTCTCCTACCTGCCTTCGCCACACGCCCCGTGTGCCCCCTCCAATACATTTTTGGGGCTGCCTCTCGGGCTTCCAGCCGCTCTGCCGTGCTAGCTCCTCATAATGCCACCTCTCTGCTTTCGCTGCCTCTAGCTCTGCTTTGGGGCGGCGATATTCCCCTGGCTGTTCCCAGGGTCCTTTGCCGTCCAAAATCTCCTCCCAAGTCCATTTCTCCAAATATCGCTGCCTCTCCTGCTGCTGCTGCTGCTGTCCTTTACCATGCTGCTTGGTCCTTGGTTGGTGGGTGTTTCTGTAACGGCAGATCTCCTCTTCGTCTGAAGAGGAGTAAGGATCGGACCAAGATGCAGAGTGGTAAGTGTCCATAATGTTTTTAATAAAGACAAATGAACACTCTAACAAAATAAATAAACGATAACGTGAAATCTACAAAAACCGGAAAAGTACCACGTGGCGACAAACACTCACACGGAAACAAACACCCACAAACCAACAGTGAAACCCAGGCTACCTAAGTATGATTCTCAATCAGAGACAACTAACGACACCTGCCTCTGATTGAGAACCATACTAGGCCGAAACAGAAACCAAACATAGAAAAACAACCAACTCACGCCCTGACCATACTAAATAAAGACAAAACAAAAGAAATAAAGGTCAGAACGTGACAGCCGGCGGCTGATTCTTTTGCCGGATGCAGGACTCTAGTGCGATAAGAGAGACTGACTGAAACATTCACACCTCCATTAAAATATACAAAAGGATAGTCTGAAATGCTGACTATACCGGGTGAGGAACATGATGAAGTCACAATCCACGCTTCGCTTCGCGTTCCTAGGAAACTATGCAGTATTTTGTTTTTTATGTGTGTCACACCCTTGTTTGGTCAGGGTGTGATCTGAGTGGGCATTCTATGCTACATGTCTAGTTTGTCTATTTCTATGTTTGGCCTGATATGGTTCTCAATCAGAGGCAGGTGTTAGTCATTGTCTCTGATTGGGAACCATATTTAGGTAGCCTGTTTGGTGTTGGGTTTTGTGGGTGATTGTTCCTGTCTCTGTGTTTGCTCCAGATAGGGCTGTTTTGGGTTTTCACGTTTCTTGTTTTGGTAGTTTGTTCATGTGTAGTATCTTTATTAAAGAACCATGAATAGAAACCACGCTGCATTTTGGTCCGCCTCTCCTTCAACTCAAGAAAACCGTTACAGAATCACCCACCACAACAGGACCAAGCGGCGTGGTAACGGGCAGCAGCAGGAGCAGCGAAATAAAGACTTCTGGACTTGGGAAGAAATCCTCGATGGGAGAGGACCCTGGGCAAACCAGGGGAATGTCGCCGCCCCAAGGTGCAGCAGGAGAAGCGCCAGCAGGAGCAGCGCGAGGAGAAATGGACATGGGAGGACGAATTGGACGGAAAAGGACCCTGGGCACAGCCTGGAGAATATCGACGCCCCAAAGAAGAGCTGGAGGCGGCAAAGGCAGAGATTGTTAGTCATTGTCTCTGATTGGGAACCATATTTAGGTAGCCTGTTTGGTGTTGGGTTTTGTGGGTGATTGTTCCTGTCTCTGTGTTTGTACCAGATAGGGCTGTTTTGGGTTTTCACATTTCTTGTTTTGGTAGTTTGTTCATGTGTAGTTTCTTTATTAAAGAACCATGAATAGAAACCACGCTGCATTTTGGTCCGCCTCTCCTTCAACTCAAGAAAACCGTTACAATGTGTTATTTCTTACATTGTTACCTCGGGAAATCTTAGGTTTTATTACATACAGCCGGGAAGAACTATTGGATATAAGAGAAACGTCACCTCACCAACATTAAGACCAGGAATACGACTTTCCCGAAGCAGATCCTCTGTTTGGCCCACCATCCAGGACAATGGATCGGATCCTAGCCGGCGACCCAAAATAACGGCGCCGACGGAGCGGTCTTCTGGTCAGGCTCCGTAGATGGGCACATCGGGCACCACTCCCGAGCATACTACTCGCCCATTTCCAGTCTCTCGACAACAAGGTAGACGAAATCCGAGCAAGGGTTGCCTTCCAGAGAGACATCACGAGACTGTAACGTTCTGTTTCAGGGAAACATGGCTCACTCGAGACACGATAGTCAGTACAGCCACCTGATTTCTTCACACATCGCGCTGACAGAAACAAGCATCTCTCTGGGGAGAAGAATGGCGGGGGTGTATGCCTTATGATTAACGAGACGTGGTGTAATCATAACAACATACAGGAACTCAAGTCCTTTTGTTCACCTGACCTAGAATTCCTCACAATCAAATGCCGACCGCATTATCTACCAAGAGAATTCTCTTCAATCATAATCACAGTCATGTATATTCCCCCCCAAGCAGACACAGCGATGGCCCTGAAAGAACTTAATTAGACTCTATGTAAACTAGAAACCACATATTCTGAGGCTGCATTTATTGTAGCTGAGGATTTTAAGAAGGCTAATCTGAAAACAAGGCTCCCTAAATTCTATCAGCATATCAATTGGATTTTTTTTCTCATTTTGTCTGTCATAGTTGAAGTGTACCTATGATGAAAATTACAAGCCCCTCTCATCTTTTTAAGTGGGAGAACTTGCACAATTGGTGACTGACTAAATACTTTTTTGCAGAAGCACAAGCATTTCGCTACACTCGCATTAACATCTGCTAACAATGTGTATGTGACCAATCAAATTTGATTTGGTTTGATCTCCACCTTACCCGATGCCTTAGACCAACTACAATTTGCATATCGCCCCAACAGGTCCACGGACAACACAATCACCATCGCACTGCACACCGCTCTACCCCACCTGGACAAGAGAAATACCTACGTAATAATGCTGTTCATCAACTACAGCTCAGCCTTCAACAACTTAGTGCCCTCCAAGCTCATCACTGAGCTCAGGGCCGTGGGACTGAACCCCTTGTGCAACTGGGTCCTGGACTTCCTGATGGGCCGATCCCAAGTGCTGAAGGTAGTTAAAAACACTGGAGAGGGTCAAAAGCTAAATGTTCCTCGGTGTGCACATCACTGACAACCTGAAATGGTCTATCCACACAGACAGTATGGTGAAGATGACGCGATAGTGCCTCTTCAACCTCACGAGGCTGGAGAAATGTGGCTTAGCCCCTAAGAAAATCTTAGCCCCTAAGACAATCTCAATCTTCTACAGATCCACCATTGTGAGCACCCTGTCAGGCTGTATCACCGTCTGGTAGTGCAAATGCACCACACGCAAAAGCAGCGCTCTCCAGAGGGTGGTGCGGTCAGACCAACGCATCATCCGGGGTACACTGCCTCCCAGCCAGGACATCTACAGCACCCGGTGTCACAGGAAGTCCAAGAAGATCATCAAGGAACCCAGCCAGCCGAGCCACAGCCTGTTCACCCCACTACCATCTAGAATGCAGAGACAGTACAGGTGCATCAAAGCTGGGACTGAGAGACTGAAAAACAGCTTCTATCTCCAGGCCATGAGACTGTTAAACAGTCACCACTAGCCGGCTACCACCCGATACTCTACCCTGCACCTTAGAGACATCTGCACTAGGTACATAGAGTCATTGAACACTGGTCACTTTCATAATATATACATACTGTTTCACCCACTTTAAATGCATATACTTTATTCTCGTCTTGGCACCTATAGTTAGATATTACTGCACTTTTGGAGCTAGAAACACAAGCATTTCACTCTACTTGTGATAAAATCTGAAATCTGTGTATGCGACAAATACACTGTGATTTGATTCACAAAAGATGTGACACATGCACGCGCACGCGCACACACACACACACACACACACACACACACACACACACACACACACACACACACACACACACACACACACACACCTGGATATGCACTGATGCAAAGGATTTACAATGGGGACCCATTTCACTCACTGCTTAACATTACCCATGAAGACACACAACCCAAGAGGCCCCGTCTCCCCATCTCCCATTTCACAGACAGACCTTTCTCTGCTTGCTAGCTAGATAATAGTCACTGTTGCAGAGGATAGTTTAGTTTTCATCGCTAACTCCCACGCTGTCTCAGATGCTATTTAGCGTTAGCTGCTAGCTACTGCTCAGTGTTGCAGAGGCTAGTTGAGCTGTGTGAGTAGTGTATCATGGCAGCTCTGTGTGTTACTTCCTCATGCTAGACGTATCTGACCGGGAGAGAGCAGAGCGTACAACAGCAGATGTTTAGTTAGTTCTGTCTGGCATCGCTGGAGACATTCCTCTCCGGGCTCCAATGGCAGAGCACAGCACACAAGCAGCGCAGACACACCCACATGCACACACACGCGCACACGCGCACGCACACATTGGCCACTTTAATGAACGGATCACTAGTCAAGTTAACAATGCCACTTTAATAATGTTTACATATCTTGCATTACTCATCTCATATGTATATACTGTATTTTATACCATCTATTGTATCTTGCCTATGCCGCTCTGTCATTGTTCACCCATATATTTAGATGTATATTATTCATTGCTTTACTTAGATGTGTGTGTTAGGTATGTGCTGTGGAATTGTTAGATTACTTGTTAGATATTGCTGCACTGTTGGAACTAGAAGCACAAGCATTTTACTACACTCACATTAACATCTGCTAACCATGTGTATGTGACCAATAACATTTGATTTGATTTGACACGTGCACACACACACACACACACACTAATGCCACAAACACATGCCAATAATTCCTAACCCCCCCACACACACCCCCAGTCTTGGACGCAACACCTACACATTTTCCAATATATCTAACGTGGTGGTAATCACCAATGTGAACCTTGTGTCATTGTGGGGACACAAATAATTAAAGGGGGATTATGAGACGGAAGGCCCTGATACCGTACGCATGTAATTAACATTCAGACAATGTGGTGGTGCTGTGGCGGAAACACAGAGAAAACACCTGTGTGTGAGCGGGATTAGCCCTGTCAAATGAACTCAGAGTCCAGTAGACATCAGCCAATCAACCGCAGCACAGAGATGGCTATTGTGGGGGACAGAGACAATCAAACATGAAGAGCATGACTCAGGAAATGGCTTATATCGAGCAATGCGACAGTCAAAGATGACATCAGCAGGATAAGACTCCATGTCTCTGGGTTAGATTGCTAAATTCTGTTCATGGCTCTTAGACTGCGATTGTCTAGGTATGGGTCAGGGATAGACTGGTCTGGTCTAATGATGATCTAATAGAGAGAGGTGGAGATGCTAGATAGATTATTCTCTTTAAAAGCCCTGGGATCTGGTTTTGACTGCTATAGTCTTGCTATGGGTCAGGGATAGACTGCACTGGTCTAATTATGCTCTTTAAAGGCCCTGTGATATTAAAAGGTGAAACTCTAAATGGACATGACCGTTCTCCTCCAAGATGCATGTATGCATAAGGCCTACTGACATGGGCCAGTATCTCTGTGTGTGTGTGTGTGTGTGTGTGTGAACTATCCCTTGAAGAGGTGATTCTCTAAATGGAGATAACCTTTCAGTTGTATCTCCCGTATAATTAGGAGGCACTTAAGTATTGTGTATGTGTGTGTGTGTTTGTATTTGTGGGCCTGTTTAATTATTCTTGTGGGGACCAGAAGTCTCCACAAGAATAGTAAACAAACAACATTTTGACCGACTGGGGACATTTTGTTAGTCCCCACAAGGTCAAATGCTATTTCTAGGGGGTTTAGTGTAAGAATTAGTGTTAGAATTAGAATTACATTAAGGGTTAGGGTTAGGGTTAGGAGCTAATGTTAGGGTTAGGGTTAGGAGCTAATGTTAGGGTTAGGGTTAGGAGCTAATGTTAGGGTAAGGGTTAGGTGCTAATGTTAGGGTTCGGGTTAGGAGCAAATGTTAGGGTTAGGAGCTAGGGTTAGTTTTAGGGTTAGGGTTAGGAGCTAAGGTTAGGGTTAGGGGCCAAGGTTAGGGTTAGGGTTAAGATTAGGTTTTTGGGTAAAGGTTAGAGATAGGGTTAGGTTTAGATTTAGGGAAAATAGGGTTTTGAATGGTACTGAATTGTGTGTCCCCACAAGGTTAACTGTACAAGACCGTGTGTGTGTGTGTGTGTGTGTGTGTGTGTGTGTGTGTGTGTGTGTGTGTGTGTGTGTGTGTGTGTGTGTGTGTGTGTGTGTGTGTGTGTGTGTGTGAGAAGAGGTCAGGAAGATGTTTTATTATGTGTTAGCCTTGCAACATTAGCTGGTGGGTAAGTGGTGGTGGTTAGTTATAGTGGAGCAACTATATAATAGTTCAGGTTAGTTATAGTATATCAGCTAGATAATAGTGGTGGTTAGTTATAGTGGAGCAGCTAGATAATACTGGTGGTTAGTTATAGTAGATCAGCTAGATAATAGTGGTGGTTAGTTATAGTAGAGCAGCTAGATAATAGTGGTGATTAGTTATAGTGGAGCAGCTAGATAATACTGGTGGTTAGTTATAGTAGAGCAGCTAGATAATAGTGGTGGTTAGTTATAGTGGAGCAGCTAGATAATAGTGGTGGTTAGTTATAGTAGAGCAGCTAGATAATAGTAGTGGTTAGTTATAGTGGAGCAGCTAGATAATAGTAGTCGTTAGTTAGAGTGGAGCAGCTAGATAATTTTAGTGGTTAGTTAGAGTGGCAGCTAGATAATACTGGTGGTTAGTTATAGTAGAGCAGCTAGATAATAGTGGTGGTTAGTTATAGTGGAGCAGCTAGATAATAGTAGTCGTTAGTTAGAGTGGAGCAGCTAGATAATTTTAGTGGTTAGTTAGAGTGGCAGCTAGATAATAGTGGTGGTTAGTTATAGTGGAGCAGCTAGATAATAGTGGTGGTTAGTTATAGTGGAGCAGCTAGATAATAGTAGTCGTTAGTTATAGTGGAGCAGCTAGATAATAGTGGTGGTTAGTTATAGTGGAGCAGCTAGATAATAGTAGTCGTTAGTTATAGTGGAGCAGCTAGATAATAGTGGTGGTTAGTTATAGTAGAGCAGCTAGATAATAGTGGTGGTTAGTTATAGTGGAGCAGCTAGATAATAGTGGTGGTTAGTTATAGTGGAGCAGCTAGATAATAGTAGTGGTTAGTTATAGTGGAGCAGCTAGATAATAGTGGTGGTTAGTTATAGTAGAGCAGCTAGATAATAGTAGTGGTTAGTTATATTAGAGTAGCTAGATAATAGTGGTGGTTAGTTATAGTAGAGCAGCTAGATAATAGTGGTGGTTAGTTATAGTAGAGCAGCTAGATAATAGTGGTGGTTAGTTATAGTAGAGCAGCTAGATAATAGTAGTGGTTAGTTATAGTGGAGCAGCTAGATAATAGTAGTCGTTAGTTAGAGTGGAGCAGCTAGATAATTTTAGTGGTTAGTTAGAGTGGAGCAGCTAGATAATAGTAGTCGTTAGTTAGAGTGGAGCAGCTAGATCATTTTAGTGGTTAGTTAGAGTGGCAGCTAGATAATACTGGTGGTTAGTTATAGTAGAGCAGCTAGATAATTGTAGTGGTTAGTTAGAGTGGCAGCTAGATAATACTGGTGGTTAGTTATAGTAGAGCAGCTAGATAATTTTAGTGGTTAGTTAGAGTGGCAGCTAGATAATAGTAGTGGTTAGTTAGAGTGGCAGCTAGATAATTTTAGTGGTTAGTTAGAGTGGCAGCTAGATAATAGTAGTGGTTAGTTAGAGTGGCAGCTAGATAATTTTAGTGGTTAGTTAGAGTGGCAGCTAGATAATAGTGGTGGTTAGTTAGAGTGGCAGCTAGATAATTTTAGTGGTTAGTTAGAGTGGAGCAGCTAGATAATTTTAGTGGTTAGTTAGAGTGGAGCAGCTAGATAATTTTAGTGGTTAGTTAGAGTGGCAGCTAGATAATTTTAGTGGTTAGTTAGAGTGGAGCAGCTAGATAATTTTAGTGGTTAGTTAGAGTGGAGCAGCTAGATAATTTTAGTGGTTAGTTAGAGTGGCAGCTAGATAATTTTAGTGGTTAGTTAGAGTGGCAGCTAGATAATTTTAGTGGTTAGTTATAGTGGAGCAGCTAGATAATACTGGTGGTTAGTTAGAGTGGCAGCTAGATAATACTGGTGGTTAGTTAGAGTGGCAGCTAGATAATACTGGTGGTTAGTTAGAGTGGCAGCTAGATAATACTGGTGGTTAGCTATAGTGGAGGAGTTAAAGTGTCTGCTGGTTATCATCTCTCCCTGGTACTTAATTGGTCCTACGGTGCTCAGTTGGTAGAGCATGGTGTTTGCAATGCCAGGGTTGTGGGTTCGATTCCCACTGGAGCCACCCATACGAGAATGTATGCATGCACTTCGGTAAGCAACTTTAGATAAAGTAATTTCTCTTTAGTTAGCAATGACATGCCAAAGATTCTTCAAACCTGATTTTCTATACGCCCAGATCAGACACTGCAGCCCCCAAGGACTAAAGAGTTATCAAATCTTGAGTTGAAGACACTTTTGAGTAGGGTTGCAAAGGCATGGTATATTACAGGAAACTTTCAAAGTATACCAGAAAACTACCAGAATTTTTGTATCTTTCAAGGATTTTTTGTCATGATCAAAAGACATCTAGTGGCCCCTTTGAGCACTTCAGATTATCACACATATCTGTCATTGTCTCTGGCCCTTTGTGTGGCCTTATCACATGTTAAATATATGAAATAATAAAAAAAACAAAAGGTCAAAGCTGTAAAACATGATCCTAATATAAAACTTCAACTTAGTGAACACCATTGTTGTTTAATATGAGAGTTTCAGCATTAAATATCCTTCATTTATTTATTTACACAGTCAATAGTTGGAAGAGTTGCAGAGTTAATAAAACATAATGCAATTGTTGATTAGATGCTTTTATTATTAATTAGGACATTTCTCTTGAACCATATGGTCTATCTACTAGAAACTCATAGACAATATGGACACAGATATAATACATTAATATTATAAGTAAACATTACCTGAATTATGATAGATTGCCATAGATTTTCTATTAATTAACAAAATTACTGAAGATTCTGGTAAC
Organism: Oncorhynchus kisutch; assembly: GCF_002021735.2. Taxonomy (NCBI): domain Eukaryota; kingdom Metazoa; phylum Chordata; class Actinopteri; order Salmoniformes; family Salmonidae; genus Oncorhynchus; species Oncorhynchus kisutch. Next base: position 8,228,531 of record NC_034192.2, read on the forward strand.
TTTGCAATCCTACTTATAAGTGTGTTGAGTGGTTGTTTAGTTTCATAAGTGTAACGTTCGTTGATGGAAGGATCGGACCAAGGTGCAGCATGGTAGGCGTACATCTTATTTTATTCAATGAACACCGAAAAAAAAACAAATACAAACTAAACATAAAGTTTAGTAGGGCTAAACAGCACAGTCCCAAAACAAGATCCCACAAACTACAGGTGGGAAAAAAGCTGCCTAAGTATGATTCCCAATCAGAGACAACGATAGACAGCTGCCTCTGATTGGGAACCATACCCGACCAACAAAGAAATAGAAAACATAGATTGCCCACCCTAGTCACACCCTGACCTAACCAACTAGAGAATTAAAAGGATCTCTAAGGTCAGGGCGTGACAATAAGAGGCTGTTTCTCATTGACTATATAATCTGAATAGAGACTGAATGTGATGTAGAGGCCCATTCTCTTGGTATCATACATCTAATAATGCCCATTGATGTAGATTGATAGCATTCCTATCTGAAGATGACATATTGCCAACAGATGTCTTCTTATGAGATGTTCTACTTGACTCTCACACAGTAAATCTGAATAGACGTCTCATTTTTGGGGATGAGCAATTTCTTCATTGTAGTGATGTGTCTTCTCACAGGGAGGAGGGAAGAGAATGGTTTGTGTGTGTGTGTGTGTGTGTGTGCAAGAGAGAGAGAGCTCCCTGTCTCCTAACGTCAGGGATATTACCTCCTTAGCGTACACCTCTTTCATGAACCATAGAGAGAGAGAAAGAGAGTGAGTGAGTGAGTGAGTGAGTGAGTGAGTGAGTGAGTGAGTGAGTGAGAGAGAGAGAGAGAGAGAGTGAGAGAGAGAGAGAGTGAGAGAGAGAGAGAGAGTGAGAGAGAGAGAAGAGAGAGAGAGAGAGAGAGAGAGAGAGAGAGAGAGAGAGAGAGAGAGAGAGAGAGAGAGAGAGAGAGAGAGAGAGAGAGAGAGAGAGAGAGAGAGAGAGAGAGAGAGAGAGAGAGAGAGAGAGAGATTAGGTAGCAAAAGGACCCCATCCCACCCACGTATGTCACTCAAACTATGACAGACTGACAGAGAATAAAATCCTCTCAGCAGAACATCACATTTGATCTGGATAACCAATCATAACGATATCTGCCTAGAGTCTATGTACTGTATACGTATGCCTCAGCAGCACCAATGGAGATACAGTATATCACTGTGGGGGACTTCCATCAATTCTTGTTGAAACCAATGAGGACGGATGGGACTAAGGTTAGGTTAGATAAGGTAGGATGATTGATGCTGGGATTAGCTTGGGGCCAGTTTAGTGTTTTGATGGTGGTTGTGGATGAGGTTTGGGCTAGTCTACCAAACTATTCACAGATTTGTGAGGTGTGATTAATTCCCTTCAGGCCAGCAAGCTCCAGCCGTTCCCTCCCTATCCTAACACTTCAACAATAAGTGGATAAATAGGAAAGACCACATTACCAAATAACTCGTCTTGTGCCATGTATAGGCTACAGACTGTACCTGACCTGCTCCCGATCTATTTCCTGGATGGAGAACGGGTAACATTACCTCTTACACACTGCTATGGCAGTTCAGCTGATAAACAGTGCGGTGGAATGCATTCAGAGTTTGCCAAGTCCACACGTGCACACACACACACACACACACACACACACACACACACACACACATATGGCAGATAAAAGCGCAGACTGTAGTTCACACACCAGCTGTTTACTCCTGTCAGGAGCCATAAAAACAACGAGTCACTTTGACAAAAAAACGAATACTATGAAACTCCATATGGTTTCTCTATCCCTCTGTGTGTCAATCTGTTTCTCCCTACTCTCCTCCATCACTCTCTCTCTCCCTTCTCTCTCTCCCTCCCGCTCTCCTTCCCCATTTTTCTCTCACTCCATCTCTGTCCCCCTTCCCTCTCCTCTTTCTTAGCCTCTTTCTCCCTCCTTCTCTCTCTCATCTCCTCTAAACAGTGTGCCGTATGGCCCTGGCGGTGGATGATAGATAATTCTACAAGCTGACAAACTCTATAACGCTCATTAAACACACATCTACCGCCATAGAAATGTAGTTCTTCGGAAGTGTTAGTCAGTCTGTGGCAATGCAGAGAGCCGCTTTGTGAGTCTCATTCTATTTTCTCTTTGATACTGCGGGATGTCAATCAACGCCTTGGCCACCATTCAAACCTTTAGTTTGATCAATATAGTACTGGAGTGGGGATGCTGTAAGTACAATGGGTTGCAAGCTGTTTACAGACAGGCAACCATGTAATGGTCATTTTACGTTGATATGGATAGATACTGGTCTGGAACTGACCCAAAAGTTGATTTATTTCAGCACATCTTTGCCCAATTCAAGTTTGCAGTGTTTATGTGAGACTTTGCATGGCCCATGAATTCATAGAGTACCGTGGACGTTAGTCATAGTTTTGGTAGATACTGTTTTTTTTAACCTTTATTTAACTAGGCAAGTCAGTTAAGAACACATTCTTATTTTCAATGACAGCCTAGGAACAGTGTGTTAACAACTGCCTTGTTCAGGGGCAGAATGACAGATTTGTACCTTGTCAGCTCGGGGGTTTGAACTAGCAACCTTTCGGTTACTAGTCCACCGCTCTAACCACTAGGTTACCCTGCCGCAGTAAGATGTAAACTATGGTAGATACTGTAAGTAGACACCGTTGCGTGAAGACTCATTTAAATGCAGTAAGATGTAAACTATTCTGAGGGCCTGTGAAAACCTGTTTTTAGAAATGAGACACACTGCCATTTGCAGGCAAGTGGGATATGGAGGCTTCTCACACACATGCACATCCACTCACACACACACACACACCACACACACACACACACACACACACTGACACACACACACCCACATGCACTCACACACACACACACACACACACACACACGCACATCCACACACACACACCACATGCATCCACGGGTGCACACACACACACACACGTTTCCACCCACACACATCTGTTTAAAACATGTTATCTCCATTTAGGGCCTATATATTTGTCATACTATAATGTCAGTTTATTTTAATTTTGTATTTAATCTCAAATTAGACTAATTTGGTTTCTTATTCAATGACTTATAATTTCCATACTGTAGATTTCATGAATTGTTTATTTCCAATTGCTTATTTGTGGTGCCAGTGGTTTAAGCCATTTTCTTGTTATCTGTTTAAGTGCTTTTACTCTCAGAATTCTGAAGAGGTACTTATCAGAGTGGAGGACCAGTGTATGAGAGGTTCTCCCCAGGAGTATGTGTTCTGGATTCAGAGAAAGTGATCATTCGAACATATCATCTAATACTTTGTATACTTCGATCCAGAAATATTAAGGACTGAGCATGAGCTCCCCCCATGGTTACACCAGCAACTTGGTGTGATGTCACGGTTGCATTTTGATTGTATTACAGTTTTTTCCAACTGCTTACACAAGTTTTCAAAACTGTCTCCTTTTTTTCAAAACTCTACACACAATCCCCAAAACTGCACACACAAAATGCAAAATGCCTCACATCTCAAAATGTAACACTGCATTCAAAATGCCATAAACACATGTCAGAATGAAGCATTTGCATCAAATGGCAAACACTGCTTTCATAATAGTACATTTTTGGATATACCATGTAAACACTGTTGTTCCAAATCTAAATCTCTTTGGTCTTTCATAGGCTTATATCTACATGTCAATACAATGTTCTACAGTGAAAGTAATATTCTGAGAGGGGTAACAAGTACACTGTAAACACCAATACAATGTTCTACAGTGAAAGTAATCTTCTGAGAGGGGTAACAAGTACACTGTAAACACCAATACAATGTTCTACAGTGAAAGTAATCTTCTGAGAGGGGTAACAAGTACACTGTAAACACCAATACAATGTTCTACAGTGAAAGTAATCTTCTGAGAGGGGTAACAAGTACACTGTAAACACCAATACAATGTTCTACAGTGAAAGTAATCTTCTGAGAGGGGTAACAAGTACACTGTAAACACCAATACAATGTTCTACAGTGAAAGTAATCTTCTGAGAGGGGTAACAAGTACACTGTAAACACCAATACAATGTTCTACAGTGAAAGTAATCTTCTGAGAGGGGTAACAAGTACACTGTAAACACCAATACAATGTTCTACAGTGAAAGTAATCTTCTGAGAGGGGTAACAAGTACACTGTAAACACCAATACAATGTTCTACAGTGAAAGTAATCTTCTGAGAGGGGTAACAAGTACACTGTAAACACCAATACAATGTTCTACAGTGAAAGTAATCTTCTGAGAGGGGTAACAAGTACACTGTAAACACCAATACAATGTAGAAACAGAAAATACTTATTAGGCCAAACATTACTGCTGTATACAGTAGCACACAACAAAACCATAAACATATGTAAACCAAAAGTATATTCTTTAGAATACAGTAAAGAAGGGGGGGGGGGGCAGTCACCAGAGCTAAGCTACGCTTCATCTCTTCTCTGGCCTAAGTCTGGCCACGATACTTCGTCCACATCACAAGATAGGTTTTCTCTTGCCAAACATTGAGGGAAGAATCTCCTAGCATGGCGTATCCAACCTTGGACAGAGGCAACCTCTATGTCCCCACATAGACCATATTTATAATTGCAGTCTCTTGTACATCTGTAAACAAGCATCCTCGTCCTCCATGATGTCTCCTTTCCACTCTGTACAGAATTCAAACACAGTATGTGTTCAGCATAGGAACTGTAAACAATGTACAAAAAAATGTAGTACAGCATGATAACCAACCTCATTCATTCAATGCAGTAAATGGATGGCTTAGAGTTACAAATGTTTATGCAATACTATGAAGTCATACGTATTTTACAGTACATTGCTGTAATGCTAAAATAGTCATTAGATAGTTGCATACCTGTTCTCATTTCTGAAGGTTTGAATTATGGACGCCACTCTAAATCGACTCAAATTGGGCTGGACTCTCAGTCCAGCCTCTCTCATGGTCAAACCGTGGTTGATCACATGATCAACAAATTTTGCCCTAATCTCATTAGAGATGCCTCTCCTTCTTTCTCTTCTTTGCCCTCGTCCTCTTCCTCTTCCTCTCCCTCCTACTCCTCTTGCTCTCTGTCCATTGTTGGCATCCATTGTTCAAAACAGGTAATCTGACCTTTGACCTATTTATAGGCCTATACTACAGTAAAGCAGTGATTGGTTAGTGATCAGTTAAGCTATTAGTGTTTGCACATGTGAGGAGTGTGTGTGTGTGACCTGGTGAATAAGTGTAGCATTTTGATTGGTTGTGTTTGGGAAAGGAAAGCAAGTCACTTCCTGTTAGATTTTTGTGTTTTAGGTAGAGAATTGTGTGTAGTGTTTTGAAAAAAGTGTTTTATGCAATTGACAACTGAGTCAAAGGCTGGGAAATAGCTTATGGTTTTGGATATTTGGTGTGTAGTTTTGCACTTTGAGTGAGAGGTTTCAAAAATCGTGTGACATTAAAAGATTTTGTGTGTAAGCAGTTGGAAAAAACTGTAGTCAAAATCTTGACTGAATTTTCCAAGAGTAAACCCTCCAGAGTAGAGAGTTGGTTGTCTTGGCCGTGTTTCTAGATACTGTATGTCCTCCCAGTCCTCTTGGGTTACTACTATTTGCAGCTCGTCTTCCCAACTTGTTACCACTATAATGCTGTCATCTTTTGTTTGTTCTCCGATAGTTCTGCACATTCTTGCCAATTATCTTGATGTATGTCTTTACTATACATCTCATTAAAGGACATATATCACAAAGTGTTTTATTAGGTCCCTCTAACAGCTTCTTACATGTAAATAACTGTAAAAGTGAGAGTTCTGAAGGTTGCATTTTTCTGTACCAATCATACATGTTTTATAGTCACCATCCACTACGATTTCTCGCAGGTAGATCAGGGTCTGTTTGGATGCATTGTGTTTTGGTGGTATTAGTCCAGACCATTATATTGTTATTTATACAGGAATTTTCTATCTTCCTAGTTTGTGAATTGATTGTCTTTATAAATATAGTTGTCCTGGTTTTTCCATTTGTTGGATTTCTATCTGTCTCCATTTAGCTGTTGGTGCCGGGTTCATCCATACAATAATAGATTTTAGTTGGGCGGCTATGTAATAATTCATTCGGTTTGGTAGTGCTCGTCCCCCAGCTTGTTTACATTGTTTGATTGTTTTAAGTTTGACACAGGCTTTTCTTCCTCCCCAAATACATTTAGTCAGGAGTCCGACCTCCTGTTTCAAAGTGTTTGGAGTAATAGTTATTGGTAGATTCTGGAACAGGAATACAGCATCTTGGGAGACTTCATTTTAATAGTTTCAATTCTTCCTTTTATTGTTAAAGGTACTAATGCCCATCTTTGTAGATCCTGTTGATGTTATAGTGGTGTAGTTTTGTCAGGTCTTGGGGATAGAAATCCCTAAATATTTCAGTTTATTTGAATACCATTTAAGTTGAAACTTAGTTCTGATGTCTTAGGATATTGATTGACCGTAGCTTCTGATTTCCCTGTATTTAGTCTGTACCCAGATACATCACTGAATTGTTTTATTGCATCCATAGTAGTAGGACCTGACGGAGGAATGTTTGTTGTTGTGGTGAATCACGTCGTCTGCGTACATGTCACGTTCGTCGTTGGAAGCTACTTACTCGGACCAACGTGCAGCGCGATCTGGTTTCCACATATTATTTATTAGAAAAGCACAAAACAACAAAGAAAGAACGAAACAAACAACGAACCGTGACTAAGAGGTGTAACATACATACTACCTCAAAACAATATCCCATCAAACACAGGTGGACAAAATGCTACTTAAATATGATCCCCAATTAGAGACAACGATAGCCAGCTGCCTCTAATTGGGAATCATACCAAGCACCAACATAAAAAAACTAAACTAGAACCCCACATAGAAAATAATAACTAGAAAACCCCCCAGTCACGACCTGACCTACTATACCATAGAAAAACAAAGGCTCTCTATCGTCAGGGCGTGACAGTACATTGCTAATTTGTGTTCGTCCTCATTGATCCTATTAATCTGTAGACTTGTATTTTCTGATTCTGATTAACCCTAACTCCTACCCCTAACCTTAAACATTCTATTCACTTGTCAGTACATTCTGGTGCTGAAAAGACAGAAAAACAAGTCCATACTCACACACACACGTACACACGTACACACACATCCACACCCACACGCGCACAGACACACAGACAGACAGACAGACACACACACAGACTCACACTTACACAGACACGCACACACACATGCACACACACATCCACACACACACACGTGCACGCACACACACAGACAGACAGACAGACACACACACAGACTCACACTTACACTTACACAGACACGCACATGCACACACACACACACACACACACTCACTCACACTCACACACACACAGACTCACACTCATACTTACACAGACTCACACTTACACAGACATGCACACGCACACACACACACACACACACACACGCACACACACACACACGCACACACACAGGTACACGACACACTAGAGTCAGACACAATCATACCGGCCACATACAGTTGCAAGAAAAAGTATGTGAACCCTTTGGAATTACCTGGATTTCAACATAAATTTGACATAACATTTGATCTGATCTTCATCTAAGTCACAACAATAGACAAACATAGTATGCTTAAACTTTTAACACACAAATTATTGTATTTATCCTGTGTATATTGAACACATCATTTACAGTTTTTTTTACAATCTCTTTGGCACTAATTTCAGAACCTTGTGATAATTTTTTTATACTCTAGACACAACTCAAAACGGTCATCACTTGAAACACAGACTGTCCAATGTTGAAAACATGGCATTGTGCATTCATATCTTTAAAAAACCTTGCACTTGCAGAATCATTGGTTCAAATAACCAATTTATCATGAAATATCATAGTTTCACTGTGTAGTTGTTCATTCAATCATTAAATATTGTCGTACAAAATATGTGATACATATTTCATTTTGGTACTACACGTAAATACGTCACTGTAAAAGGACTAGTAAAGAGAGGACTACAGACATAGTGGAATCATTGAACAAAATATGAAATTTATTGATGAAATACAACAAAATCACTCATAGGTTTCTTTGAATCAAAGCAAAAATAATTAGCTGCAAAAAAAAGAAAAAAACTACAGTAAAACATCAACTGCAGTGTTCCTCACCTGGTTTACTGTAAAAAGCAAAGCAAAGGGTTGATTACTGTACTTCTGTATTTCCATCAACCCTGTCTTGTGGATTTGGCCATAGGTTCTCATCCACATCACAATGGATGTTTTCATTAGCCAAACATCTTGGGAAGAATCTTCGGGCATGGCGAATCCAGGCCTGACATTGGTCTGCCGTGATGTCATTGCATGCGTCATCCATGGCCTGGAGAAGGGTGGCTTGTTTGTGAGGGCGCCTATCATATACTTTCCACCTCCATGTGGCGAAAAAATCCTCAATCGGGTTTTTAGGAAAGCAGAGTATGAGGGTAAGTACAGGGTGGTAAATTGCGGATGGGCCTGAAACTATGCTTGCACCATTTGAGCATGGTGGAACCTGACATTATCCCACACAATGACATAGGTCATGCCATTAGCTCTACAGACCTGATTTAGCTCATCAAGGAAGGTTACATTCAAATCAAATCAAATCAAATGTTATTTGTCACATACACATGGTTAGCAGATGTTAATGCGAGTGTAGCGAAATGCTTGTGCTTCTAGTTCCGACAATGCAGTAATATCCAACAAGTAATCTAACTAACAATTCCAAAACTACTGTCTTATACACAGTGTAAGGGGATAAAGAATATGTACATAAGGATATATGAATGAGTGATGGTACAGAGCACTATAGGCAAGATACAGTAGATGGTATCGAGTACAGTATATACATATGAGATGAGTATGTAAACAAAGTGGCATAGTTAAAGTGGCTAGTGATACATGTATTACATAAGGATGCAGTCGATGATATAGAGTACAGTATATACGTATGCATATGAGATGAATAATGTAGGGTAAGTAACATTATATAAGGTAGCATTGTTTAAAGTGGCTAGTGATATATTTACATAATTTCTCATCAATTCCCATTATTAAAGTGGCTGGAGTTGAGTCAGTGTCAGTGTCAGTGTGTTGGCAGCAGCCACTCAATGTTAGTGGTGGCTGTTTAACAGTCTGATGGCCTTGAGATAGAAGCTGTTTTTCAGTCTCTCGGTCCCAGCTTTGATGCACCTGTACTGACCTCGCCTTCTGGATGATAGCGGGTTGAACAGGCAGTGGCTCGGGTGGTTGATGTCCTTGATGATCTTTATGGCCTTCCTGTAACATCGGGTGGTGTAGGTGTCCTGGAGGGCAGGTAGTTTGCCCCCGGTGATGCGTTGTGCAGACCTCACTACCCTCTGGAGAGTCTTACGGTTGAGGGCGGAGCAGTTTCCGTACCAGGCGGTGATACAGCCCGCCAGGATGCTCTTGATTGTGCATCTGTAGAAGTTTGTGAGTGCTTTTGGTGACAAGCCGAATTTCTTCAGCCTTCTGAGGTTGAAGAGGCGCTGCTGCGCCTTCTTCATGATGCTGTCTGTGTGAGTGGACCAATTCAGTTTGTCTGTGATGTGTATGCCGAGGAACTTAAAACTTGCTACCCTCTCCACTACTGTTCCATCGATGTGGATAGGGGGGTGTTCCCTCTGCTGTTTCCTGAAGTCCACAATCATCTCCTTAGTTTTGTTGACGTTGAGTGTGAGGTTATTTTCCTGACACCACACTCCGAGGGCCCTCACCTCCTCCCTGTATGCCGTCTCGTCGTTGTTGGTAATCAAGCCTACCACTGTTGTGTCGTCCGCAAACTTGATGATTGAGTTGGAGGCGTGCGTGGCCACGCAGTCGTGGGTGAACAGGGAGTACAGGAGAGGGCTCAGAACGCACCCTTGTGGGGCCCCAGTGTTGAGGATCAGCGGGGAGGAGATGTTGTTGCCTACCCTCACCACCTGGGGGCGGCCCGTCAGGAAGTCCAGTACCCAGTTGCACATGGCGGGGTCGAGACCCAGGGTCTCGAGCTTGATGACGAGCTTGGAGGGTACTATGGTGTTGAATGCTGAGCTGTAGTCGATGAACAGCATTCTCACATAGGTATTCCTCTTGTCCAGATGGGTTAGGGCAGTGTGCAGTGTGGTTGAGATTGCATCGTCTGTGGACCTATTTGGGCGGTAAGCAAATTGGAGTGGGTCTAGGGTGTCAGGTAGGGTGGAGGTGATATGGTCCTTGACTAGTCTCTCAAAGCACTTCATGATGACGGAAGTGAATGCTACGGGGCGGTAGTCGTTTAGCTCAGTTACCTTAGCTTCCTTGGGAACAGGAACAATGGTGGCCCTCTTGAAGCATGTGGGAACAGCAGACTGGTATAGGGATTGATTGAATATGTCCGTAAACACACCGGCCAGCTGGTCTGCGCATGCTCTGAGGGCGCGGCTGGGGATGCCGTCTGGGCCTGCAGCCTTGCGAGGGTTAACACGTTTAAATGTCTTACTCACCTCGGCTGCAGTGAAGGAGAGACCGCATGTTTTCGTTGCAGGCCGTGTCAGTGGCACTGTATTGTCCTCAAAGCGGGCAAAAAAGTTATTTAGTCTGCCTGGGAGCAAGACATCCTGGTCCGTGACTGGGCTGGATTTCTTCCTGTAGTCCGTGATTGACTGTAGACCCTGCCACATGCCTCTTGTGTCTGAACCGTTGAATTGAGATTCTACTTTGTCTCTGTACTGACGCTTAGCTTGTTTGATAGCCTTGCGGAGGGAATAGCTGCACTGTTTGTATTCGGTCATGTTACCAGACACCTTGCCCTGATTAAAAGCAATGGTTCGCGCTTTCAGTTTCATGCGAATGCTGCCATCAATCCACGGTTTCTGGTTAGGGAATGTTTTAATCGTTGCTATGGGAACGACATCTTCAACGCACGTTCTAATGAACTCGCACACCGAATCAGCGTATTCGTCAATATTGTTATCTGACGCAATACGAAACATATCCCAGTCCACGTGATGGAAGCAGTCTTGGTGTGTGGAGTCAGCTTGGTCGGACCAGCGTTCGACAGACCTCAGCGTGGGAGCCTCTTGTTTTAGTTTCTGTCTGTAGGCAGGGATCAACAAAATGGAGTCGTGGTCAGCTTTTCCGAAAGGGGGGCGGGGCAGGGCCTTATATGCGTCGCGGAAGTTAGAGTAACAATGATCCAAGGTCTTTCCACCCCTGGTTGCGCAATCGATATGCTGATAAAATTTAGGGAGTCTTGTTTTCAGATTAGCCTTGTTAAAATCCCCAGCTACAATGAATGCAGCCTCCGGATAAATGGTTTCCAGTTTGCAAAGAGTTAAATAAAGTTCGTTCAGAGCCATCGATGTGTCTGCTTGGGGGGGATATATACGGCTGTGATTATAATCGAAGAGAATTCTCTTGGTAGATAATGCGGTCTACATTTGATTGTGAGGAATTCTAAATCAGGTGAACAGAAGGATTTGAGTTCCTGTTTCTTTCATCACACCATGTCACGTTAGCCATAAGGCATACGCCCCCGCGAAAGATGTTTGTTTCTGTCGGCGCGATGCGTGGAGAAACCCGTTGGCTGCACCGCCTCGGATAGCGTCTCTCCAGTGAGCCATGTTTCCGTGAAGCAAAGAACATTACAGTCTCTGATGTCCCTCTGGAATGCTACCCTTGCTCGGATTTCATCAACCTTGTTGTCAAGAGACTGGACATTGGCAAGAAGAATGCTAGGGAGTGGTGCATGGTGTGCCCGTCTCCGGAGTCTGACCAGAAGACCGCCTCGTTTCCCTCTTTTTCGGAGTCGTTTTTTTGGGTCGCTGCATGGGATCCACTCCGTTGTCCTGTTTGTAAGGCAGAACACAGGATCCGCGTCGCGAAAAACATATTCTTGGTCGTACTGATGGTGAGTTGACGCTGATCTTATATTCAGTAGTTCTTCTCGACTGTATGTAATGAAACCTAAGATGACCTGGGGTACTAATGTAAGAAATAACACAAACAGCGAATCATGTGGCTGCCTGCAACTCAATATATAGAATATATAGAGTAGAGAGCTTTAGTTGTTGTTCGACCTAACATTAGAACGGGCAAGATGCGTAATCTAAGCAACATTGACCGTGGTATGATTGTTGATGCCACACATTGTGATTCCAGCATCTCAGAAACAGCTACCTTCCTGGGATTTTTATGCACTACAGTCTCTAGAGTTTACAGAGAATGGTGCGATAAACAAAACACATTCAGTGAGGGGCATTTCCATGGGCAAAAACAACTTGTTAATGAGAGTGGTCAGAGGAGAATGTCCAGAATCATTCAAGCTAACAGAAAGGCCACAAATACTCAAATAACAGCTGTTAAAAACAGTGGTGTCAGAAGGGCATCTCTTATGAGTGAATAATTGAAGTGAATAATTCAGGCTGTTGTGGAGGCAAAAGGGGGTCCTACCCAGTACTAGATAGGGTTACCTAATAAAGTGGCTGGTGAGTGTACAGTAATGTCAAATCTGAAAACATGGTCTGGAAAAGTGGTACATTAGACTATAGAAACAGTTTCTGATAAAGAATGATGATGAAATATTACATCCATAGATAATGTAGTCCAATTGGTTCATGTTCCACGGTAATTGGTGTCAATGGATCTCGTTATCCTGAAACTTTCATGATCTAAACATGGAATATTGTTCGGCAGTTTCCATAAAACTATGCATTAAGAGTAATGCAACAGTTACTTATCATTTTGAGCAGTTGTATCAATTGATAGTTAGATCACTGCAATGAAATGAATATTCAGTCATCTCAGATGTAATGTGTGAATTGCATTTTGAAATGGTAATACTTTGATGCGAAGTTGTGTCATTTTGAACAGGTGATTTTAGTTCAATGAACAAATTATCTTAGCTTTATGTGTATTGTATCCAAGCAAAAAAAAAAAGTGTTAGAGTTTTGAAAAATTTGCATTTTGATCATTGGTTGTGAGTTTTGTGTCTAGAGTTTTGAAAAATGACATCAAGGTTCCGAAATTAGTGCCAGAGTGATTGTAAAAAACTGTAAACATTCACAGTGTAGGTTGGAAAAAGTATGTGAACCCCTAGGCTAATAACTTCTCCAAAAGAAAATTGGAGTCAGGAGTCAACTAACCTGGAGTTGGCTCAATAAGACTTTGGTTAGAGCTGCCCTGCCCCATAAAAAACACTCACAACATTTGAGTTTGCTATTCACGAGAAGCATTGCCTGGTGTGAATCATGCCTCGAACAAAAGAGATCTCAGAAGACCTAAGGTTAAGAATTGATGCCTTGGATGAAGCTGGAAAGGGTTACTCAAAGTCAGTCCACGGTAAGACAAATTGTCTATAAATGGAGAAATCTCAGCACTGTTGCTACTCTCCCTAGGAGAGGCCGTCCTGCAAAGATGAGTGCAGGAGCACAGCACAGAATGCACACTGAGGTTAAGGAGAATCCTAGTGTCAGCCAAAGACTTACAGACATCTCTGGAACACGCTAACATCTCTGTTGACGAGTCTACAATACGTAAGACACTAAACAAGAATGGTGTTCATGGGAGGACCCCTTGGAAGAAGCCACTGTTGTCCAAAAAAGAACATTGCTGCACGTCTGAAGTTTGCATGTTGGATGTTCCACAGCACTACTGGCAAAATATTCTGCTGACAAATTAAACTAAAGTTGTGTCATTTGAAAGGAACACACACCACGTGTGGATAAAAAAGGCACTCCACACCAACATCAAAACCTCATCCCAACTGTAAACTATGATGGAGGGAGCATCATGGTTCGGGGCTGCTTTGCTGCCGCAGGGCCTGGACAGCTTGCTACCATCGACGGAAAAATGAATCCCCAAAAGACAGAAGTAAATCAACAACAGAATGGCTTCAACAAAATAAAATACGCCTTCTGGAGTGGCCCAGTCAGTCCTGACCTCAACCCGATTGAGATGCTGTGGGATGACCTCAAGAGAGAGGTTCACACCAAACATCCCAAGAATATTGTGGATCTGAAACAGTTTTGTAAGAGGAATGGTCTTAAATTCCTCCTGACCGTTGTGCAGATCTGATCCACAACTACAGAAAACATTTGGTTGAGGTTATTGCTGCCAAAGGATGGTCAACCTGTTATTAAATCCAATGGCTGACATACTTTTTCCAACCTGTACTGTGAATGTTTACACAGTGTGTTAAATAAAGGCATGAAAAAGTATAGTTGTTTGTGTGTTATTAGTTTAAGCAGACTGTATTTGTCTATTGTTGTGACTTAGATGAAGATCAGATGAAATGTTATGACCAATTTATGCAGAAATCCAGGTAATTCTAAAGGGTTCACATACTTTTTCTTGCCACTGTAAATTCTGAGCCCCACCCGTGACCCGAATAGAGGACAGAGTTTTCGCCGACCCACCTGCATAGAATTGTTCCGAGAGCCACCACATAACATACAAATGAATTTAATTGTTTTCATGACTCCAGAGTAGTGGGCTATTATTCCCTTCCCTGCATTAAATCACATGTCTGCATATCTGTCATGATGGAGAACAGGCAGTGAATTATCCAGTTTAGTTATGTGTAACTCTTAAGGAAACCATGCCATGAATTAAGAACTGTATATTTTTATTTTCACAATGAGAAGTGGCACATTGACAACTCAAATTGCTCTGAATTAAAGGAACTTCTAATTAGCCTTCTTAGCTATAGAGCCGACATAACAAAAAAATACCTTTACATTCAATATTGTTTGATAATCAAACAGTTTAATTGAAAATTAAATAAACAATTCCCAGAATCGAATATGCAAAAAAATGTTTTACCAGCCGGAGAGTTTAAACTTGATTTGGCCTGCGTATGGTGTAAATTAATAAAAACCTGAATTAACATAATATTAACATAATAATTAACTGATAATAAACTGATTTAGCCTGTTGTAAATAAATACCTGCTTGCACTTTTTGCAGGCTGTGTATCCATCTAATGGGTTGTAGTCCTTGTCCACAATGACTTCCAAATGAAAATGGGGATTTCACGATGGTGTATTTCATGACCTTTCTTTGTATTTATCTGGTTACATTAGGTATTTTCATGTGAGCTGGAATAGCCAGGGAAAATAAACTTGTATGTATTCTCACGTGGGGGGATGAAACATAAGTTTCAGGACCACACAAATAATGGACCTTTACCTGATCCACTGGGTGAGTGGCTGCCTCATCGCTCAACAAGTGGAATTTGCAACACAATGCAACACAACAAGCTCTTGGGTTTGTCATTTAAAAAAATCTTGATTTAAAACGTTTTCTGACTCTCAATATAATTGTTCTGAAATAATGTTTTCATTGAACCTGCCAGCTGATTCTTTTGCTATTCAACTGCAGGGAAACACGGATATATGACCTGATGCAGGAATCTAAGACACACACACACACACACTCACATAAAGGGTGAAATATGAGCTATTAAAGCTGTGTGATGGATAGTGATGGTGACACCAGCTGTCAGTGAGCATCAGCCTCGGGCACGATCGCCGTGACAACCACGACACAGACCCCTTGGAGAGATTAGAATCATCCGCCACACACCTAACACAGAACGCACACACAATGCACACACACCTCGACACCGTGACACTGGTTCTGTCAGCTGACCTCCATCATCATCATCACAGTGAGGAGAGGGGGAGAGTAGAAGGATTGGTAGGGGAGAGAGAGCGAGCGTGGAAGAGAGGAACGGAAATGAGACTAGGAGAGGGCAGGATAAAGGAGACAAATGAAAGAAGGAGAGTATGGGAAAGGAGAGAGGCCCTAGGAAAGGATTGAGAGAAGAGTGGAATAGGGGAAGTAGAGTTGATAGCAGGGATAGGTTTGATCTGTGGGTCTTTATACCAATCATTAGTATTCAGTCATTAGTATTCTTCCTCTCTACTCTGAGTTTGGCAGGTCCAGATGACATATATCTAACACTACGAACCACAGCCACGGTCTGCACAATCACCAGGAACTATCATTTAGAACTTCAGAGATGTGTGTCCACGTGTGTGTGAACATCTGTGTGTTGGGAGGATTGGTGAATTTCCTAATCTTGATGATTGACACAATAGGCCTTATCATTATTAAAAACTCCTCCAACACATGTTCGTTGTTGTCATCAGAAATCGGATAACAAATAATCACTGGCCTCAGACCGCACACACACACACTCTGAAATCCATACACTCTTAGAAAAAAACTGCAATCTAGAACGGCCATTGAGCAAGGCAGTTAACCCCCAACAACAACTGCTCCCCGGGAGCCGATGACGTCGATTAAGGCAGCCTCCCCCCACACCTCTCTGATTCAGTGGGGTTGGGTTAAATGTGGAAGACACATTTCGGTTGAATGCATTCAGTTGTACCCGGCTACAGTAGGTATCCCCTTTCCTTTCCCCCTTTCCTTAAAAGGGTTCTTCAGCTGTCCCCATAAGAGAACCCTTTGAATAATTATTTTTGGTTCCAGGTTGTACCTTTTTGGTTCCAGGTAGAAACCATTTTGGTCCAATGTAGAACCCTTTCACGGAGGGCTCAACATGGAACCCAAAATAGTTCTACCCGGAACCAAAAAGGGTTATCCGACGGGGACAGTCGAATAACCATTTTGGAACCCTTTTTTCTAAAAACCTGCTACATTGGACCAGAGGGCTGATAGTGTATGATACTGTAGGTAGACACACAATTAGGTTACTAGAAAAACTGTCTTTCTAACCTACTGTTTACTATTAAGGCCTATTGTGCAGCCAATAATGCTGTACCGGTCGTATCATGTTTGAAAATGGCCAACTAATGTCTGGTTGCATTTCCTGTAAATACCTTTTCAATATAGGTGCTCATGTTACATATGGAGATGTACCAATAACCAATATTCTGCTGATTGAAATTTCAGCAGGTCATGTTTTCATTTCCCCTTCTATTTGCGGGCATTTATAGAAATGCATTATGGGACAATTCTCCCATTTGCTGCCAATTCCAAGGCAATTCCCCCTAGCAAATGAGAGATGGAGAAGGGAATGTAACTATTACAGCTGGTTAAGTGCTGAATGAGGTGTGTGTGTATTTATGACTTTGTGTGTCTGTGTGCATGTGTATGTGTGTGTGTTTGGAGAGCGTTAGAGAGAGGCAAAGTCATAGAGGGAGAGAGTGGTTTGGTTTCTGTGCAACAGTTAATCATGGATGAGGATTGTCATCTTTAACGGCTGTCAATTAAAAGCTAATTAGAGGAAGTGAACTAGGCTAGAACTGTTGATCCGTCGTCACACAGCTGTCACACGCGTGTGAGTACACACACGCACACGCTCACACACACACACACACACACACACACACACACACACACACACACACACACACACACACACACACACACACACACACACACACACACACACACACACACACACACACACACACACACACACACACACACACACACACACCTCTGTCCAGCCTAACACATTGTGAGTCTGCCATCATTCTGCCCAGGGAGAACAAACTAGGTGTTTATTGTCTCCCTCATACCAAAGCAGGTCTGAAAAGTCTAAATGAATGATACTCTCACCCTCTTACCTGTCCATGGAGTACGGCCTAATCACAGAATTACCGATGGACATGGGCGGAAAGGGAGGAAAGATAAGAGATAGAAAAGAGAGAGAATGAGAGCCCAACAGACGGAGAGATGGGTCTCACACAGAGAAACAGGGATCGAGGCGGCGGTAGCAAGAGAGACGAAGGTTAGAGAGGAAAGTAAGGAGCGAGAGAGAGAGAATGGGAAGAAGTGAGAAAGAGAGCGAGAGCCAGTGTGAGGAGCAGAGGGAGGGGCCGCGTGATGATGGTGAATGGCGCTCGGTGTTATTAGAGGTCATCTCTGTGGATTACGCAGACAGAGTTCACGGTACACAGGAACCAGGCAATTTACCTCCATGAAAAATAGATGAAGACCTGGAATGAAGTGACAGATGCACTTAGAGAGAGAGAAAACACTGATGGAGGTTGGGAGATTATGGAGGTTGTGTGTGTGTGTGTGTGTGTGTGTGTGTGTGTGTGTGTGTGTGTGTGTGTGTGTGTGTGTGTGTGTGTGTGTGTGTGTGTGTGTGTGTGTGTGTGTGTGTGTGTGTGTGTGTGTGTATGTGTGTGTAGGGGGGGAGTTCGTTCCCCAATTTTGTTGACTGAAGACAATTTGGTTTTGACAGCAGATGTTGGATGACCTCACCAGAGCCCCTATTAGAGATTGAGCCCAGCTTTGACTGGCAGATCTTAACACACACAGGAACACACATACACACACACACACACAAACACACACACTGCGAGCCAGCGTGCATACACACACACGCATGCTCACACAGGAACCTGGGTGAGCTTAACACACACCCACACATCAAACTCTGAGATAGAGTGTGAAGCGCTGTGAAAATGTCTGGAGTCATTCTCCCAGCAGGGTCCTCTGTTTAAATAGCAAAAACATCCCACTGAATGTCTCCCTTTGTTTTTACATTCATATGAGAGACAAAGGAGAATTGGAGACAGGTGGTAATGCTCCGACAGAGCCCTCCGCCGCTGGCAACATCTAAAAACAGACAAATACACCAGCTCAATCTACTGTTTCACTGCTTTACTGCTGCTTGTAACACCACCCATTCTACAGATACACCACAGGTTCCCTCGGTAGACTTTGCAGCTGAAACACCTGACGGTCTATATGCAAATGATACAGGTCCAGCCTGCTTTCTATTCTTCCGTGTTGGGTGCGTGCGCTTTGCCTTGTGTTCTAATCTCCAGAGTATCTACGAAGAAGCATGTACACACACAGACGCCATGTTTCAATAAGCAACCAGGTCTGTAATGGAGTTAATTAAAACAGACGGGCCTTTCCCCTGTTCCTCCCAGGCCATCGCCCTAAAGCCTGTTTGTATAACAGTACCACTGTCGGTGGCTCTTATATCCTTTCTGTGTCCTCTGAATATTTCATGTCCCTCGGAGGCCTCATGTTTTATTGAGCCACAGATTAAGTCCCAACCAAGGGGAATGTATTACATTATGCACCATCATTTATAAATGACCACCAATCAATGTCTGCCCTTATACATAACACAGGCTAAACAGCCCCCTCACCACCATCCACACTGTCACTGCTACCAGGGATGAGGAGACGGACACACAGACACACTCCTCCATCCACAGACCGCAGCTTCAAAATAATAGTTTGAAAGATTCTATTAAAAAAGGAATGTAGGGGTCATACGAGCTAGTTTGGTGAAGAGGGAGCGTGGCGCTGGTGGTGGTGTAGTGGCTGGCTGTCTGTATTGTTTCTTCATCCTGTGTAATGTATTCTCAGGGAATTTGTTGATGGTGCTGTTTCTGCTATTGGCTGATGTTAAAAGGATAGTTCACCCAAATTATAATTAGACATTGGTTTCCTTACCCTGTAAGCAGTCTGTGGACAAGGTACTGTATGACAGCTACCCGTGCTTTGGTTTTGCTTACTTGGCCACTGTTTCAAATGCTAACTTTTTAGCATCTGTGAAAGAAATCCAATGCAAGTCAATGGTACCTATATTCGAATGTTCGCGCTTCATATCCAAATCATCTATAAGTAACATCATTGAGTTACACAATAATTGTTTTATACTTTAGGATGATTTGAACATGAACTGTGAAAATGGTAATATACAGGTAACAGTCAAAATAATGGAAAACCTTCAGTGAATGAGGGATACAATTAGCATCCCATTATGCTTAGGGTCATGTATAAAAATGCTGGGCAGGCCAATATTTTGGCTACCATGGTTATGCCCCATAGGATGAAAATGCCCCATCCACAGGGCACGAGTGGTCACTGATTGGTTTGACGAGCATGAAAACGATGTAAACCATATGCCGTAGCCGTCTCAGTCACCAGATCTCAACCCGAGTGAACCCTTATTGGCGATTATGAAGTGGTGCCTGAGACAGCTTTTTCCAGCACCATCAACAAAACACCAAATGATGGAACTCCTTGTGGAAGAATGGTGTCGCATCCCTCCAATAGAGTTCCAGACAATTGTAAAATCTATGCCAAGATGCATTGAATCTGTTCTGGCTCGTGATGGCCCTATTTGGCCCTATTTGGCCCTATTTGGGGGGGGGGGGGGGGGGACAGCAACATCTAGTGGTCAGAACCTCAGAACCTGGTAATATGAGGATGTAGGATGGGACAAAAACCTAACAACTTCAATTACACATTTTTCTGATCAGTAAAAAAATAACATCACCAAATTCACTGGGAATTCATTACATATGATGAAGAAACAATACTCCAAGCTGCAACTCCATACTACTTGTCATACACAGAGAACTGATACTACAGCACCAGTCAAAAGCTTGGACAAACCTACTCATTCAAGGATTATTCTTTATTTGGACTATTTTCTACATTGTAGAATAATTGTGAAGAATTCAAAACTATGAAGTAACACATATGGCATCCATGTAGTAACACAAAATGTTAAACAAATCAAAATATATTTGAGACTTAGTGTGGTTGGCGCTTAGCCTAATGGTTAGCGCGTTGGGACAGTAACTGAAAGGTTGGTAGATCAATTCCCCAAGCTGACAAGTTAGAAAACTGTCGTTCTGCCCCTGAACAAGGCAGTTAACCCACTGTTCCTAGGCTGTCATTGGAAATAAGAATTTGTTCTTAACTGACTTGCCTTGTTAAATGAAAAAAATTGCCTTGATGACAGTTTCACACTCTTGGCCTTCTCTCAAACAGCTTCATGAGGTAGTCACCTGGAATAAATTTTAATTAACAGGTGAGCCTTGTGAAAGGTACATTTTTGGAACTTATTTCCTTCTTAATGCCTTTGAGCCAATTAGTTGTGTTGTGACAAGGTAGGGTTGATATACAGAAGACAGCCCTATTTGGTAAAAGAACGCCACAGGAAAGGAAGAACCAGGGGTTACCTCTGCTGCAGAGGATAGTTCATTAGAGTTACCAGCCTCAAAAATTGCAGCCCAAATAAATGCTTCACAGTGTTCAAGTAACTGAAACAACTCAACATAAACTGTTCAGAGGAGACTGCGTGAATCAGGCCTTCATGGTCGAATTGCTGCAAAGAAACCATTACTAAAGGACACCAATAAGAAGAAGAGACTTGCTTGGCTACCACAGCATGGCTACCACAGCATTCTGTAGCGATACGCCATAATGATCTAACATAGGCAGGCAAAGACAAGTAAAAAATCCAGATAGGTGGGGCAAAGGTACAGGACGGCAGGCAGGCTCAGGGTCAGGGTGGGCAGGGGTCAATAATCCAGATAGGTGGGGCAAAGGTACAGGATGGCAGGCAGGCTCAGGGTCAGGGTGGGCATAGGTCAGTAATCCAGATAGGTGGGGCAAAGGTACAGGACGGCAGGCAGGCTCAGGGTCAGGGTGGGCATAGGTCAGTAATCCAGATAGGTGGGGCAAAGGTACAGGATGGCAGGCAGGCTCAGGGTCAGGGTGGGCATAGGTCAGTAATCCAGATAGGTGGGGCAAAGGTACAGGACGGCAGGCAGGCTCAGGGTCAGGGTGGGCATAGGTCAGTAATCCAGATAGGTGGGGCAAAGGTACAGGACGGCAGGCAGGCTCAGGGTCAGGGTGGGCAGGGGTCAATAATCCAGATAGGTGGGGCAAAGGTACAGGACGGCAGGCAGGCTCAGGGTCAGGGTGGGCATAGGTCAGTAATCCAGATAGGTGGGGCAAAGGTACAGGATGGCAGGCAGGCTCAGGGTCAGGGTGGGCATAGGTCAGTAATCCAGATAGGTGGGGCAAAGGTACAGGACGGCAGGCAGGCTCAGGGTCAGGGTGGGCATAGGTCAGTAATCCAGATAGGTGGGGCAAAGGTACAGGACGGCAGGCAGGCTCAGGGTCAGGGTAGGCAGAAAAGGTAAAAACTGGGAAAACTAGAAAACAGGAACAATCGAGAGACAGGAACAGAGGTGAAAAAGTTGATAGGCTTGACGAAACAAATCAAACTGGTAACAGACAAACAGACAACACAGGTTTAAATACACAGGGGTTCATGGGGAAGATGGGCAACACCTGGAGGGGGGTGGAGAAAATCACAAAGACAGGTGAAACAGATCAGGGTGTGACAGTTTTGGATGCGTTGGACCGCAGAGTGAAGGAAAAGCAGCCAAAATGTGCTCAGCATATGTAGGAACTCCTTCAAGACTGTTGGAAAAGCATTCCAGGTGAAGCTGGCTGAGAGAATGCGAAGTGTGTGCAAAGCTGTCATAAGGGTGGCTACCTTAAAGATTCTAAAAATAAAATATACTTTTTTGTTTACTACATGATTCCATATGTTATTTAATAGTTTTGATGTCCTCACTACCAGGGTGGCAGGGTAGCCTAGTGGTTAGAGCATTGGATTAGTAAACATAAGGTTGCAAGTTCAAATCCCCGAGCTGACAAGGTACAATATCTGTTGTTCTGCCCCTGAACAGGCAGTTAACCCGCTGTCATTGAAAATAAGATTTTTTCTAAACTGACTTGCCTGGTAAAATAAAATCAAACAATTATTCTACAATGTAGAAAATAGTAAAATGGAATGAGTAGGTGTGTCCAAACTTTTGACTGGTACTGTATATACTCGTTGTCGGGGTGGGATTGGCGTGAGGTGTAAGGGGTCTGTGTGTGGCTTTTGACTGGTACTGTATATACTCGTTGTCGGGGTGGGATTGGCGTGAGGTGTAAGGGGTCTTTTGAACATTCCTTTGGATTCCTCATGTCTGACTCTTTGCTATAATAGTTTCCAGATCGGATGTTAGGTACTATATTTATTACATATAATATGAATCCTATAAATTAAAATGGCCAAGTTGGATATAATCAATTAGCTTAATTTCTCAGAGATCAAATTATAATTCAACAAAATAATGTTGCAGGAATGCTAATCGTATCTGTTTCTAACAGAAATGACTTCCAAACGATCTGAGATAGTGGGTGTCAAAATCATTTTTGTGCTTTTTGAGGTGGAACAACACTCATTGATCTCGTTGGCAAGAAGGGTTTCCACGGCTTCCTGTTCCGTGATTGCAGTCTGAAAGTTGGGGCATGTGAAGGATGATGATGACAGGGTGATGATACCGGGGGATAAACTGTGGGTGAGGCCGTTGAGAAGGAAATAGACAAATGGGGAGTTGCGGTGAGACGAGAGTTTGCCTGCCATGGTTGGGATGTTGATGGGGTAGAGAGGTGGTCAGTCCGTTCAGGATTGGTTAGCTTTGAAGAGGTTGCAGAGGCTGGGGTTGTGGGGGCAGGTCCCACGGTTGTGGGGTCCGGTGTAGATGGAGCAGACGTAAGCGGCAGGCAGAGGCGTTTTAGACGAGTGAGAGGAAATTATTGCACACCATGCAACCCCCGGAGAACTTGAAGGGACGTCATTGTCTTTCAAAGTCGATCCCTATGAGGGTATTGGGGGGATGATGGCTTGGGTGGCCAAGGGGGAAGAGTTGTGCCCCCTTGGCCAGTCGAGGGAAACGGAGCGGCATGGAGAAGAAGCCTTTGGAGCGTGGCTGGAGCAGCAGGTGCCTGGGGGGAGGGGAAGTTGCAGATTGGACATAGTAAATCTGGAAGGTTGGCGGTGATCCTGCAGCAGAGTTTGTTGTCGACAATGCCCCAGTAGGTGCCTTCATTGAACTGTGGGACCCGGTGGGCGGCTGCGGTGGAAAACTGCAGGTGGTACAAGTAGATGGCAGAGCTGCGGAACCGGCAGCCAGGTCGAGGATGATGGGTGTGACATCATTGTCGGCAGCCGGGGGTTTGGCACAGGCGGCTGTGGAATTGCTAGCCGCGCCCTCTCTGCAGAGGTGGCGGTGTACATAGAAAACAGCACAGCTGAGCGTAGTCGCTCAGGAGAGGCCGGGGATGCTTGGCTTTTTCAGGTGGATCTTGGAGATTTGGTTGGGCTTGCAACCTGAGCGCCCGCGTTTGGTGGACACAGTGGTTGTGGTGCAGAGTGACGGGGAGGTGCCAGTGGATGGTTGGAACCGCTTGGTCTGACTGAACGCTGTACCTTCGGAGGCTGATCTGGGAACATGTCTTCATCAGATGGAAGGAGATGTGTTTAGAAAAAACAAATGATTATTGAATAACCAGAGACAGTGAAAACGAAAAGAAACTAGGGGTTAAAGTGAGTAGTCGGCAAGCTAGGTAATAACAAAAGTTGGGCAGACAACTAATGAGTAGCGAACCTAGGAAAGCGTGCAACGCTTGGTGTAACGCAGGAAGCAAACACACAGGTTAGGGGTGGAACAGGTGAGTATAAATGCAGGTAATGACTCAATAGTGGAGGGGTTGAGAATATTTTAGGTGTGGTCTTTCCTCCTGAACTTCAGCTACATAGTAAATATAGCTCAATGTAAAGAAACATGCATGCAAACACATGAACTTTCGGAAATGAACACTGCTTTAACTTTACAAGCAAATATCATTAGCTATAAAGTAGGCCAAGGGATGAACTCAGATATCCTTTCACATGAAGTTTCCATGGTTAGACTAAACACAGACTTTTCTCAGAACTTTGGTCTTTCTTGCATTTCTCTCTCTCTCTCTGTCTGTCTTGCATGCACTCACACAGACACACAGACACACAGTCACACACAGACATACACACACACACATACATACACACACACACACACACACACACACACACACACACACACACACACACACACACACACACACACACACACACACACACACACACACACACACACACACACTGACAGTCTCCATAACCCGTCCCTTGATCACTGTAATCAACCATAAACATCATGTGCCTGGAGGTCCAATAATTACTGGCTGCCAGAGAGGCCCTGTAGGAACATGTCACACACACACACACACACACACACATGCCACAAACGCACAGTTGCATGCGCCTATGCTCGCTTACACACAGGCGTGTGTGCTCTGCTGCTCTGCTGCTCTGCTGCGCGCTAAGCACAGACAGGGCCTCAGCATAGGACACTAATGAGTCCAATGAGACTAAGGGGAAAATAACCTCTGAAATGTACACCACACTAAAACACCTTAGAGAGAAGAGAGGGAGTGAGAGAAAGAGAGCGAGAGAAAGAGAGCGAGAGAAAGGATAAATAGAGAGAATGAAAGTGGGAGCTCGCAGGACTGGAGGAAGAAGACTAAAGAGAGATGGCGGAATAAAAAATGAGAAAAAAGAGTGTGTCGTTGCCAAAGCCGTTGCTGAGCTGTTGCCAGTAACCATGGTAACGGATTCCTATGGTGTGTATTCTGGTTGGCGTGAGGAGTTAGAGGGAGCGAGCGAGAGAGGGTGTAAAGGGTTTTGGCAAACGCCACCCTGCCAAAGGGACTCTTTATCTGCTAGGGAGCAGAGGATAGGAGCCTCCGTTATTCAAGCACTCCCTGTTACACCATGACATCTACAGAAAGGAGATGTTACATAAACGCCATGGTACACTGTCTCCCCTCACACCACAACTGCCCACAGCTGTGCGTCTCTGTGTGAGAGGCAAACACATAAAAATACCAGGGCTCGCTCTGAACAAGCCTAGAGCAAACCAGTGGTGTTTTATCATTGCAAGCCAGTAAGCTACAGGCCAATCAAAGGAGCTCGATCCAACCGAGCCGCTGGCAAATGGCAGGCCTTGATCCAACAAAGCTGCCAGCCAATGAAAGGCCTTGATCATCGCAAGCCTCTGGCCTACGATAGGCCTTGATACTTCAGTGTTGGTCTCCCTCCCTAAGGCCTTCAGAGCAGCTGTATATGTCCCAGTGCTTAACGAAAGCCAAGGTCTGCACATGTCCACTGGCCCTTGTAAAGTTCCAGTCTTAGTTACTGAAGCAGTGAACTCAACACCTCATATTAGAGGTGTCTAACTCCAGTCTTAGTTACTGAAGCAGTGAACTCAACACCTCATATTAGAGGTGTCTAACTCCAGTCTTAGTTACTGAAGCAGTGAACTCAACACCTCATATTAGAGGTGTCTAACTCCAGTCTTAGTTACTGAAGCAGTGAACTCAACACCTCATATTAGAGGTGTCTAACTCCAGTCTTAGAGGGCTTTAGTGGTTTCCAAGTTCCCCTTGGGTTCTGAATCTATCTATTAATGTCAATGCTGAAAACGTGAGAATACACATACCTGATTTGAATGTAAAGCAGTTGCACAGATTCCATGTACAGGCCCCACCAAGAGAACACAAGTAACCCCACTCTTGAATGTATGAACCATGCACAAGCCAGGCCAGTCTTATGGCCTATATGTTTCATTTGTATAAACCACGTAGAAGCAGGTTCTTACAGGATGAAAGTGGACCACCCAGCACAGCCTAGTCACAAAGCTAGAGCTGGACACCAGGCAATAGCACCAACCACTAGATCACTAAAGCCCTGACAGCCCTCTGGTACCTGACCTGATCCATATAAAGCCAATGTTTGTGGGGTCAAAACAATAGGTTTGTAGATCTGTTGATAAGACTTGGAGCATGGGGACACAGTCTGGGGCAGAGGGACATCCGTCATGTCAGCTTTATGGGGCCAGAGATACACACAGGGTGTGAGGCAGGCTTATCTCTGGAGAGAGGTGAACACACACTGGCACGGACACACACACACACACATGCGCACACCCACACACAGATGATTACAATCCTAAATATGACATGATAAAGGTCAAACAAATTAAGGGTCAGTCTGAATGAATCATTGACAATCATCCAGTCTAAACTTTGCTGTAGATCTGTGGGGCCTGTGAATACCAGGGGATTTCTCACATTACTATAGTGTGATAATGGAAAAGAAGATCGAACAGATAGCTGGTGAGTCATTCCTTCCCATGTTCTGAAAACAAATACATGTGTGTACACTGTGTGTGTGCTTAGCAACAGAGCTGAAGGATGGCCAGTGCTGTGTACACAGGAGTGGAGTCAGTGAGTACAAACATTTGTTGGAGGTGAGTGACATTCCTGAGTGTTATTATGACTGCGTGAATCTTTCATGATGAGGTCAAGGGTCAACAACACCCAAAACCTAGGAGAACAAACACACGGTGGTGGAAATAGTAAGAGAGGACAAACAACAGGAGGAGTGGAGAGAGGAAAGAGTGAAGGAGAGAGAGAGAACGGAGGACAAACAACAGGAGGAGTGGAGAGAGGAAAGAGTGAAGGAGAGAGAGAGAGAACGGAGGACAAACAACAGGAGGAGTGGAGAGAGGAAAGAGTGAAGGACAGAGTGAGAACAGAGGACAAACAACAGGAGGAGTGGAGAGAGGAAAGAGTGAAGGAGAGAGAGAGAACGGAGGACAAACAACAGGAGGAGTGGATAGAGGAAAGAGTGAAGGAGAGAGAGAGAACAGAGGACAAACAACAGGAGGAGTGGAGAGAGGAAAGAGTGAAAGAGAGAGTGAGAACAGAGGACAAACAACAGGAGGAGTGGAGAGAGGAAAGAGTGAAGGAGAGAGTGAGAACAGAGGACAAACAACAGGAGGAGTGGAGAGAGGAGAGTGAGTAAGAGAGAGAGAACAGGTGAAGAACAGAAAGAGTGCAAGATATAAAATCACAAACACCAGAAGATTAAAGAAACAAATATTATATTTTTAGAGAGAGAGAGCGAAAGAGAGATAGAGAAATGAGATAGAATGAATGACAGAGAGAGGAAGAGAGAGAAGGATATAAGAAAGTGAGAGGAGACAGAAACAACGGAAGAGAAAATGACAGAAAGGGTGGAATACACAGAGAGAGAGAAGGAGAGAAAGAGTAGGAGGGATGCGTGTGTGTTATTGCCTCTAGTTGTAATTGTCCATACTGGCAGATGCACTGTCCTAGGCTGTAATATGGAGCGGTTTATCAACGGGCCTTTAATGAGGTTTAATGTGAGTCCCACTGTGTCCAAATGGCACACTCATTTGTCCATGAACAAACCCCACTCACTCCCCCACAAGCCCCCACTGACCCCTGGGCAGCTGGGACATGACCTCTCATAGACAACACCTCCAACATACAGTACACCTCACCATGATAACAGGAGAGAGTATTTGGTGTGTCATAGGGGTTGTGTTAGGAGGTTAGGGTTGAGGTTAGGAAGAGGTGTAGTGTGGCTGTGTACCAACAGTCTTGTGAGGCTTACTCTCCTTCAAATCAAATCAAATCAAATGTATTTATATAGCCCTTCGTACATCAGCTGATATCTCAAAGTGCTGTACAGAAACCCAGCCTAAAACCCCAAACAGCAAGCAATGCAGGTGTAGAAGCACGGTGGCTAGGAAAAACTCCCTAGAAAGGCCAATACCTAGGAAGAAACCTAGAGAGGAACCAGGCTATGTGGGGTGGCCAGTCCTCTTCTGGCTGTGCCGGGTGGAGATTATAACAGAACATGGCCAAGATGTTCAAATGTTCATAAATGACCAGCATGGTCGAATAATAATAAGGCAGAACAGTTGAAACTGGAGCAGCAGCACAGTCAGGTGGAAGTTGAAACTGGAGCAGCAGCATGGCCAGGTGGACTGGGGACAGCAAGGAGTCATCATGTCAGGTAGTCCTGGGGCATGGTCCTAGTCCTCAGGTCAGTTGAAACTGGAACAGCAGCATGGCCAGGTGGACTGGGGACAGCAAGGAGTCATCATGTCAGGTAGTCCTGGGGCATGGTCCTAGGGCTCAGGTCCTGAGAGAGAGAAAGAAAGAGAGAAGGAGAGAATTAGAGAAGGCACACTTAGATTCACACAGGACACCGAATAGGACAGGAGAAGTACTCCAGATATAACAAACTGACCCCAGCCCCCCGACACATAAACTACTGCAGCATAAATACTGGAGGCTGAGACAGGAGGGGTCAGGAGACACTGTGGCCCCATCCGAGGACACCCCCGGACAGGGCCAAACAGGAAGGATATAACCCCACCCACTTGGCCTCTTCTATGGGTGGCAGGAAGGAGATAAGAGACAAACAGGAGAAGACAATCTAAAACTATTGGGACACATTAAGTGTCTCTCGGTTTGTGTGCATTTATTTAATTAGAATGAAAAGTTTAAACGTAGCCAGTGAACCAGTGTGAGATGAGAGGCGTCCCGGACCACTGGCATCCTGCTGAATGCAAGGCTGAGCTCATTAGAACTGCCTCTACATCATAGACACTGTACTCTGCTGCTGTTTTTACAGGCACACAGCACAGACTGCAGAGAGAGAGAGAGAGAGGTGGAAACAATGATAGGAGAGACAAAGCAGGAGGCCTGGGTAATTGCCTGGGGAATATATTGAATGAGCCACAGTGCGTCTGATGGAATAGGAAATCGTCTCTATCTCCTTATTCTCTCTTTCTCTTTCCTTCTGTATCACCCTCTCATTATCTCTCCTACTCTTTTTCTCTTTCTTATCCATCTCCCCCTCACCCTTTAAACACATCTCTATTTTCATCTCCTGCTACATTCTTTTCACCTGTTTCCTGTCTTTACTTTTGGGCAATTCCTCAGTGTGTCAAACAAAAACCAGTGATTACCAAGTTAAACAAACCATACCAACTGTACGCACAAGGACTATTTTTTAACAATTTACACTGAGCTTTTAAAAAAACCTTTTCACTTGAAGAACAGTGCAGATGCAACGCTTGGTAACAGAATGACGGTTTGTAATAATAATTTGCTGGGAGCTTCTGTTTGTCCTGTTTCCCACATGTACATGTGTGTATTAATACTCATGTGTGAATTGGAAATATATATATTTTTTGGCATATCCCAACTCTCCCTAAGACACCCTCGGAGAGTGGGGTCACGGCCAGGATCTGCCATCTTCAACGGTGACCCTGGTGTAAATAGGGTTAAGTGTCTTGCTCAAGGGCACATCGGCACATTTTGTCCTTTGTTGACTCAGGGATTCGACTAGGTTAGTAGTGATCTAACCACTAGACTACTTGCCGCATGACGGGTGTTTGTGCCGTCATTCTGTGCATCTGCAATGTTCTTCCAGTAAACATGTTTTTGTAAAACCCTCAGTGGAAATAGTTGAAAGTATCCACTGTGCATAGACCTGGTATGGTTGGTTTAACTTTGTAATCATGGGTTTTTGTTTGACATACAATTTAAATTGAAACATCTGAGTATCAGTGTCACTCTGTCACAGTGGAGTCCCCCTTCTCTGTCGCTCCCTTTCTCACACACACACACACACACACACACACACACACACACACACACACACACACACACACACACACACACACACACACGCACGCACGCACACACGCACACACGCACACACGCAGGCACACAGGCACACAGGCACACACATGCACACACATGCGCAACACACCCACACGCACGCACACACACGCACACACACACGCGCGCACACACACACAGGCACACATGCACACACACGCACGCACACACACACGCACACATACACACATCCAAACCTGCACACACACACACACACACACACAATATACATGTCCGGCTGATGGCCTTTAAATCAATCAGAGACAGAATGAATAATAATAGGAGGTAGTAATTAATTATATACGTCAACCCCCCCCCCCCATTACCCCTATCTAAAATCCAGCCCTGTTATACCAGAATCCTCTAGAAGCCAACACTTTGGACAGATGCCGGCCATATCTAGGCTATGGAGATGTGGTCTGTGTCTGCGCGTGGAGATTCCTTTTGAATCAGGGCTTGACAGTATCTAGGTTATGGAGGTGGCAGTCACCCAGTCAGGGCCGTGGGAGGTGGCTGTTATTGCGAGGGAATGAATGGCAGCAAGTGAATGGGGCTGGAGACAGGGGCCAGCAGTGGAGGAGAGATATTGTGTGTGTGTGTCTGTGTGTGTGTGTGGGGGGGGGGGGGGGGGGGGTACGGCTAAGACACGGAGATGGCAGGGGTGAGATAGTGTCACTGTATCCATTTAGAGGAGTTTAATGAGATGGTTCAAAAGACAGTCGGAGTGAGAGAAAGAGTGAAAGAGAGAGAGACCCTTTCACACAATACCTCTCACCCACATCTCCCTCCTCCCCTCTCTCTCTCTCTCCGTCTCCTACTCCTTCTCTCCTCACCCTGCCTTTTGTGAATAGATAAAACACATTCAATCAGAGCGAAGAGAAAATGAGTGTGTGAAAGAGATTCATTCAATCCTGCAGGCTTCCTTAATACATTTCAAAGGAGGCTGAGGTGAGGAGTGTGTTTCTATGCTGATAAACACCAACTTTAGGCCAGGAACATAAGAGGTAGATATGTTAGATACCGCTCATATTCTGACTTCAATCATGAACCTGTACTTAGGGCCCTGAGTTTCTCCTAGTCAGATCACATTGCTATGAAAACTCAGGGCCCTAGACATGACAACGTAATCCTCATTTACTGCAAACAGCTATACAACACAATCACTAAAACCACAATAAACGCTGCGTAATAAAATAGACCACAATGTCCGTATTCAACTTGACAGTACTCTTAAAATACACACAGGAGAAGAATTCGAGTTGTACCTCTAGCAGTCACACAAACCTCCCACATGTTCGTAGCCACTGTAATGTTGCTACTACCAAGCCCACAGTGGCTGCCTGCTGGCTGCCTGCTGTATGGTATCACTGTGGTTGGGTTAACTGCTTGTACAGTCTGTTAGCAGTGCGGTCTGAGTTTAATGGTTGAGTTACTGCATATTACTAAGTAGGAAACAGCCTATAATTTGAACTGCCAGTTTGACTGTCGTTTCAGTGAGGTTGGAGTGGACTGGGTATAATACTGTAGCAAGGATATAGGACAAACTCATTGTTGTAATGGCAGAAGACAATAGGGTGGGAGTGGTGATGATGATGATGGGAAAGGGGATACCTAGTCAGTTGTACAACTGAAGGCATTCAACTGAAATGTGTCTTCTGCATTTAACACAACCCCTCTGAATCAGAGAGGTGCAGAGGGCTGCCATCCAGTAACCTGCTGGTTACTGGCCCAACGCTCTAACCACTAGGCTACCTGACACCCATGATGATGATGATGATGATGATGATGATGAGGATGATTGTTGTTGATGATGATGATTATGTCGATGATGATGGTGTGAAAGTACATGCTTTACCGCTCAATACCCAATACCCAGAGAGAGAGAGAGAGAGAGAGAGAGAGAGAGAGAGAGAGAGAGAGAGAGAGAGAGAGAGAGAGAGAGAGAGAGAGAGAGAGAGAGAGAGAGAGAGAGAGAGAGAGAGAGAGAGAGAGAGAGAGAGAGAGAGAGAGAGAGAGAGAGAGAGAGAGAGAGAGAGAGAGAGAGAGAGAGAGAGAGAGAGAGAGAGAGAGAGAGAGAGAGAGAGAGACTAGCCTCACTGTCATTCCGACCATCATATCACATTTGCGGCCATGCCATATTTATCCAATTCAAGACAAGGGGCATCTGAACATTCACAGCACACACCCAGAACGCTGCCTGGCTGATTGGAGGCCCACTGAACAATACTCCCAACATGTTATTTACCAGCGACTGGAGATGATGGTGATGATGCTTATTGTACGATGTGTCATCTGGGTCCTTGTAGAATAAATGGAGAAGAGGCGAAGGAGGGAGAGAAAGAGGGAGGTAAGGTCAGGAGGAGAAGGGGATAATGTTACAGATGACACTGACATGGTCATTACGGCCTAGTGGGGTGGAAGAGGAGCAGAGGAGCAGAGATGGACTGGAGTGGGGGAGTAGATAGAGTAGATAGGTCTTACCCTGTCTTCCCCCCTCTACCCACTCTCCCTTTTTCTTGTATTCCTACTTTTTTCATTGATCACACTTCATCCATCTCCTTCTTTCTGTCCCCTCTCCTCCAATCCTAAACCCCCCATCTTTCCAAGCAGTACAAGTCCATATAGCAGTTATGTTCCCTGAGTTCCAGACAGACCTCTACTCTGAACTCTCGTCTCCTGCCCATGTCTCCACACACTGTAAAAGCTGTTAGGACCAGGAGAAACATCTATGTCATCTACAGATTACCTACTGTACGTGGACACTGGATTTCTTTGGTGAAACACTATCAATGTCTGAAATAGTGAGCAGTCATGAGGGAACAAGGCTAAAGGCCTGTGAAGCTTCAAACACACTAGTATGACTAAATTCTTGTTCAGGATTGTATGTATTTGAATTATATTGACCAATGTGTGTGTGTGTGTGTTTTCATACACTCTGACTCTGATCCATCCCCCCTCCACCCATCTGTGTTGCTGCCTCTAATGAGGGTCTATTTATACACACCTCCTACAGGCAAACTGAAGAATGGAGAGATGGAGGGATGGAGCGAGGGAATGGAGGAGTGAAGGAGTGATGTGCTTCATTCTGTTTGCTAATTCAGAACATTGTGTCTTACTGTGAGCTTTGTGCTGCTCGGTTCAAACAGAACCTTAATACGGTAGTTCTAATGAGCAGGTCTGTGTTTACTTTTACTGGGTCAGACTAATGTGTTCTCTGCTACGCCAATAACAACATGAGCACTATTAAACCTGTGGAGTACAGAGCTGCTGGAAGGGAAATGGGTTTCTGGTGAAGTGTGTGTGTGTGTGTGTGTGTGTGTGTGTGTGTGTGTGTGTGTGTGTGTGTGTGTGTGTGTGTGTGTGTGTGTGTGTGTGTGCGTGTGCGTGTGTGTGTGTGTGGGTGTATGATGAAGTGTGTAGGCTTGCTGGACAGAGTGGACAGGAAAGTGGTTCTTAACTCAATGAGAGAATAACATTTGATTTGAAATGCCTTGCATAACGGTACAGTCAACCTCTCACAGAACTCTGTTTTACACATCCACCTCTTTCCTCTAATTCTTCACTTCTTTCTTTCCTTCCCTATTTTTTTTATCTTCCTCGCTCACCATCTTCCTGGCTCTCCTATCATATTAAACCCAAATCAACTCTCCCGATTTCCTTCTCCCCCTGTTTCTAACCATCTCATAAATAAGGTGATCCACAAACCTAGGATCAGTTTACCCACCCGCAATCATAACCTGAACCACCAGGAGAAGAAAGGCAAAACCGACCATAGATCAGTGCTTGTTGGCAACTTCATCAAACACAATATGTTATCTGACAGGTTGGCAGGGGTGCAGGGTGAGATGGAGATCAGGTTGCTCTAAACCTAATGTCTCCTGCTTTCTCTGAAAGCAGAGATCCCTGTCACACCGCATGGCCATGTGACCAGCATGGCAAAGGGCTATCTCATTAGTCTGCCTCATCACAGCAGGAGACCGGATACACACACACACACATACACACACACACACACACACACACATACAAAGAGAGGCAAGCACTCTCTCACTTTATTTTCCCTCTGGCTCTTTTTCTCTCCTATTCTCTCTATTCCGATCAGTCTCTTTCTTCCCCCTACCTTTACTCATTTTCATCTCTCTTCTTGTCACTTTCTTCCTCTCCACCACCCTCCCTCTCTCTCTCCTCTCTCTGGCTTCTCCATCCAGGATTTAATTAAAGGAGTTAAATGGCCAGGGGTGATTCTCATCATGTCATCCCTCTCTCTTTCTCTCCTCCTCTGAGGTTATATCTGACTAATCCACTCCCCCCTCCCGAGGCTCAGTCTCAATAATGCATGGGCTGTGTGGCTGTAGCCTGGCCGCCCAGCGAGCCTGACTCCAGGAGAGAGGCTGAGGCTGACTTCTAGCCCCAGTCCTGGTGGGGTACAACCAGAGCTGAGGGTCTTGGGCTGACTCCATGAAGAAAGGAAACACTTGCACTCACTAAAATATACTTTAAGTTCTCATGTATTGTTTTTAGCAGCGGAGGGCAGAACAAACGGACTCGTTTCGGCGGAAGCCTTTGTTTGGAGAACAACAGACATTCAGCCATATTTATAGAGGATGTCACATTGCAGTACTGCTTCTTTTTTTTGTTCAATCAATATTTACGTTAGTGTTGACACGATATCAGAATTTTGACTTCGATACCAAGTTTAGTGTCACAATACTTGATTCTGAAACGATACCAAAATGATACCACAACAGCAAAAGAAGGCGTATTAGCCAAAGTCCCAGAATGGCACTTGAGTCAGACCGATGAACTCAGTTACTGCTCTGTTCGATTGTTGGGCATCTTTAACATTTCAACATCATTACATTTGAACATTTTTAAGTCCATTTCTTAGACAGCCGTGTATGCCTTAATAAATCAATTATACTTTGTTTTTATCAATCTAACTACAAAACAACATAAAGGTAATCATCCAAACTCAGCAAAAAAAGAAAAGTCCCTTTTTCAGGACACTGTCTTTCAAAGATAATTCGTAAAAATCCAAATATCTTCACAGATCTTCATTGTAAAGGGTTTAAACACTGTTTCCCATGCTTGTTCAATGAACCATAAACAATGAATGAACATGCACCTGTGGAACGGTCGTTAAGACACTAACAGCTTAGAGACGGTAGGCAATTAAGGAAATTTCATAACACAGTTCTGAAAAC
Source organism: Oncorhynchus kisutch (assembly GCF_002021735.2). Classification (NCBI taxonomy): domain Eukaryota; kingdom Metazoa; phylum Chordata; class Actinopteri; order Salmoniformes; family Salmonidae; genus Oncorhynchus; species Oncorhynchus kisutch. The sequence continues at coordinate 8,264,081 of NC_034192.2, forward strand.
TTAGGACACTAAAGAGGCCTTTCTACTCACTCTGAAAAACACCAAAAGAAAGATGCCCAGGGTCCCTGCTCATCTGCGTGAACGTGCCTTAGGCATGCTGCAAGAAGACATGAGGACTGCAGATGTGGCCAGGACAATAAATTGCAATGTCCATACTGTGAGATGACTAAGACAGTGCTACAAGGAGACAGGATGGATAGCTGATCATCCTCGCAGTGTAACAACACCTGCACAGGATCGGTACATCTGAACATCACACTTGCGGGACTGGTACAGGATGGCAACAAGAACTGCCCGAGATACACCAGGAACGCACAATCCCTCCATCAGTGCTCAGACTGTCTGCAATAGGCAGACAATAGGCAGACAATAGGTCCTCACCAAATCTCACCGGCAACAACGTCGCCTATGGGCATAAACCCACCGTTGCTGGACCAGACAGGACTGGCAAAAAGTGCTCTTCACTGACGAGTCGCAGTTTTGTCTCACATGGGGTGATGGTCGGATTCGTGTTTATCGTCAAAGGAATGAGCATTACACCGAGGCCTGTACTCTGGAGCAGGATCTATTTGGAGGTGGAGGGTCCGTCATGGTCTGGGGCGGTGTGTCACAGCATCATCCGACTGAGCTTGTTGGTATTGCAGGCAATCTCAATGCTGTGCGTTACAGGGAAGACATCCTCCTCCCTCATGTGGTACCCTTCCTGCAGGCTCATCCTGACATGACCATCCAGCATGACAATGCCACCAGCCATACTGCTCGTTCTGTGTGTGATTTCCTGCAAGACAGGAATGTCAGTGTTCTGCCATGACCAACGAAGAGCCCGGATCTCAATTCCATTCAGCACGTTTGGGACCTTTTGGATCAGAGGGCTAGGGCCATTCCCCCCTGAAATCTCTTTGCTTTTCACGAGAGGGGTGCATGTAGCATGTTGTTGTTGTTAGCCAATCATAAGTCATCAAAGCGGCAATAGGCTACAGTCATAGAGCCTCCATTCCCTGCAAAAGTTAGGAGATATCTAATCAATAGATGATGCAATTAAAATGATGGAATTAAAAGTTAAAGGAGAAGAACAGTCTATAATGACCAAGAGCCAACACTTAGGCTGCTTCTTTATATTCTGAACTGAGTTATTGTTATTCTGAACTGAGTTATTGTTGTTGGTAACTGTGTTGGACAAGAAAGTGCATGCAGCCTTACTTAGCCTAGCTAGCTAGCTTACTGTAAATAGCTTCTCCCGGTTGGATGCAGTCAGGACATACTAGTAATCATATTGGATGATAAATAACCTACAGCAGCTATGGCAGCTATTAATCTCCTATAGCGCGAGTCGGCTTGGTTGGTTGCGGTCTCTCGTCTCTCCCACCTTCCTCCCTGTTCCCTGTGTCACTCTCTCACACTCACAGTAGCCTACATTCACAGCACATGCTAAAGCATTACCTCTCTGTACCTCCACTCCCTCGTGCTTTAGGAGCTCTGTTTAACAATGTATTTTTATTCTACTGCTTCCCTCACTATGATCGGACTGGGTCTGGTTCCGATCAGGTCTATACAGAACGGGTCTAGTTGTCCTCGGGTCTGTTCAGAACAGGACTCCATATAACAAAAACAATTATTATGCATATCGGGCCCGAATGAGAAAGCCCCAGGTCCATTTCAGAATTGGTCCAGAATGTGGGCAGAATGTGGGCAGAATGTGGGCAGAATGTGGCTCTGGTGGAAACCATCTGGGAGGAGAGAGAGACGAAGAACTGAATGTGTTTTTGGTGGCGAGGGAGACAAAGTGAATTAATACATTTTTTGGGTGACAATCAGCTTTGAAATCAGCCGTATTTAGCATTATAGTTTGAACATTGTCACAAATAAAGTACTAGGGTTGTCACGTTCTGACCTTAGTTCCTTTTTTTATGACTCTATTTTAGTTTGGTCAGGGCGTGAGTTGGGGTGGGCATTCTATGGTTCTGTGTGTTATATTTCTAGGTGTTTGGCCTGGTATGGTTCCCAATCAGAGGCAGCTGTCAATCGTTGTCTCTGACTGAGAACCATACTTAGGCAGCCTGTTTTCCCACTATGGGTTGTGGGTAGTTGTTTTCCGTTTCAGTGTTTGCACCATACGGGACTGTTTCGGTTTTCATTTATTCTCTTGTTCTTTTGTATTTAGTGTTCAGTTAATTAGAGGAAATATGAACAGGTACCACACTGCGCTTTGGTCTACTCCTTCTTCCTCAGATGAACATCGTTACAAGGGTAGTGAATAGATGTTGCTTAAGTTGTAAGACAGCAAGGAAAGTTAGTGCACAATAAAACCTGGAAGCTACCTAGGTATCGTCTTGCATTGTGTTCAAGCCTGTATGGACATTGTTTTGCAAACAGTAAAGAACAGTTTCAAAATGACGACATGCCGTGTTGCGTTCTTCAAGTGTGTTTATTTCTGTGCAGCATGAGTGAAGAGCTAACAAAATAGCTCAGGCAGCTCTAGCAATGAATGAGTTAGTGGATCAGACACGTTGCTCTTCACACTATAAAGGGGCTGCGCTGACAGACAGACTTGATCATCTCAATCACGACATTTGACAGAAGTACCCAACGTAACAAAAACTAGCTTACCGAACCATTTTTTTTTGTGTGAAAAAGTACCAAAGTTTTGGTATAATGTGCAACACTTAACTACATTTGTAGTGGTGGGCCCAGCCCCCTAAGTGGCTATTTACACTGTATGCAAGGATTTTCTTTGTGTTGTTTTAGGAATGCTGCATTATCTCACAAATCCCCTCGTCACATCTCTGTGAAGGAAATGGTGCTGTTGTCTGTATATCCTGTACGTCTGATATCTGATTGGAGATTAACTTTACAGTAATAATATTGGTCAACAACTTAGATGTTGAATCCAAAACAACTCAGATATAGAAGGGTCTTAGATTCATTGTTCTTTCTTTTTTGCTCCTGACCTGCGCTGGTGAGATACCTTCTCTCTCTCTCTCTCTCTCTCTCTCTCTCTCTCTCTCTCTCTCTCAATTCAATTTCAATTTCAATTTAAGGGCTTTATTGGCATGGGAAACATATGTTTACATTGCCAAAGCAAGTGAAATAAGCAATATAACATTAACAGTAAACATTACACTCACAAAATGAGTGTACATATCTACCTCAAATACCTTATTATTATCTATCCTGATGCCAAGTCACTTTACCCTGCCTTCATGTACATATCTACCTTAAATACCTTATTATTATATATCCTGATGCCTAGTCACTTTACCCTTCCTTCATGTACATATCTACCTCAAATACCTTATTATTATCTATCCTGATGCCTAGTCACTTTACCCTGCCTTCATGTACATATCTACCTCAAATACCTCAGCACATTGATCTGGTACTGGTACTCCCTGTAAATAGTTCCACATTGATCTGGTACTGGTACTCCCTGTAAATAGCTCCACATTGATCTGGTACTGGTACTCCCTGTATATAGCTCCACATTGATCTGGTACTGGTACTCCCTGTAAATAGATCCACATTGATCTGGTACTGGTTCTCCCTGTATGTATCTCCACATTGATCTGGTACTGGTACTCCCTGTATATCTCTCCAAACCGATCTGGTACTCCCTGTAAATAGATCCACATTGATCTGGTACTGGTACTCCCTGTATATATCTCCACATTGATCTGGTACTCCCTGTATATAGATCCACATTGATCTGGTATTGGTACTCCCTGTAAATAGTTCCACATTGATCTGGTACTGGTACTCCCTGTATATAGCTCTACATTGATCTGGTACTGGTACTCCCTGTATATATCTCCACATTGATCTGGTACTGGTACTTCCTGTAAATAGTTCCACATTGATCTGGTACTGGTACTCCCTGTATATAGCTCCGCATTGATCTGGTACTGGTACTCCCTATATATAGCTCCACATTGATCTGGTACTGCCTGTATATAGCTCCACATTGATCTGGTACTGGTACTCCCTGTATATAGCTCCACATTGATATGGTACTGGTACTCCCTGTATATAGCTCCACATTGATCTGGTACTGATACTCCCTGTATATATCTCCACATTGATCTGGTACTGGTACTCCCTGTATATAGCTCCACATTGATCTGGTACTGGTATTCCCTGTATATAGATCCACATTGATCTGGTACTGGTACTCCCTGTATATAGATCTACATTGATCTGGTACTTGTACTCCCTGTATATAGCTCCACATTGATCTGGGGTAAAGCTGGGGCTGATTGGCTGAGTGACTGACTCCTAACACCAGGCCTGGTGCTGCTTGGGCAAAGCTGGGGATGATTGGATGAGTGGCTGACTCCTAACACCAGACCTGGCGCTGCTGGGGTACAGCTTGGGTTGAGGCTGGGGCTAAGTTTGGGGCTGCTATGGTTGATGCTCTCTGCATTTCTGTGTGTTGAGGGCTAGAGCTCTACAACGTACAGCCTCCCACTCTGACATCTGTAGGGGCTACTTGTTTATAGGACAGTCATCATTGTAGGAAAACTGCAGCATTATGCCAATAGCTTATTTGTAACAATAATGAATAAATACATTTTTGGCAAATCTGGCAATCAATACTGTGCATAAAATATAATAGAGACTGACATAATACACCACTATGATCAAATGTCTCAGAAAAACATGAAACCTGGAATCCTGAAAGTGTAGATAAATAATACTGTCAACCTGCACCAGTCGGGTCCTATTAGTGCTGTATCTGTCATTAGGACACACCGGGGTGCAAGGGGAAAGGCTGCTATTACAGCAAACACATCTAATGACCTTTTCACCAATCCAAGAGGGATGTGTGTGTGTGCGTGCATGCATGTGTATGCGTTTGCGGTGTGCGTGTGCTTGTACGTGTGTGTACTTGCAGTGTTGTGTGTGTGTGAACATGTTGGTGTGTCTCTGTATGTGTGCGTGTGTGTATGCACGCACGCTCGCGCATGTGGAGGGGTGTCTTGGGATGCTAATGATAACACGGAAATACAAGACAACTACCAATTAAGTCTGTCAGGGCCAGATTTATCCCGGGGTTTGACAGTCCCCTCACGCTGCAGCCGCTGATTTCCCTTTACAACGCAATTAAGATCCGGTGGGTGTGGCTGGGCTGGAATTATCCCTTTCTGTGGTTGTCATTCTCTCTCTCTCTCTCTCTCTCTCTCTCTCTCTCTCTCTCTCTCTCTCTCTCTCTCTCTCTCTCTCTCTCTCTCTCTCTCTCTCTCTCTCTCTCTCTCTCTCTCTCTCTCTCTCTCTCTCTCTCTCTCTCTCTCTCTCTCTCTCTCTCTCTAACCAGTTATTGTCTGAGTCGGAGATGCACTGGGGGAAGGAACAATTAGGACTAGTAAACACACTCACACACACGCACACACACATGTACACACACACACGCACACACACACACACACACACACACACACACACACACACACACACACACACACACACACACACACACACACACACACACACACACACACACACACACACACACACACACACACACACACACACACACACACACACACACACACACACACGTATGTGGAAGTGAAAGACATACATTAAACACACATGCACACACTTGATAGGAGCTACTGAATATTAAGGACACATTGCCAGCTGGTTTTGTCCTGAAATTCTGTCCTCATCCATCGACATATTACTATTTATAGTGCATGTGGATTCAGAAATCTTTGTCGATCTATTCTCTCTGAATTAAGCTTATTGTGTATATTCTGTCTGTATTACGTTCATTGCGTATAATCTGTCTGGTGATTCTGTTTACTGTGGCAGCACCATTACCCTTATCAAATTCCTGGTATATGTAAATGTACTTGGCGTATAAAGATGGTTCTGATTCTAACACCCACGCACACATATTTTGCATGTACCAGACAGACTGATTGACATGTTTGGATAGCAGCCACACAGCTGATAATTGCCAATTGTCATGACCTCACAGTCGGTGAGGGAGAGAGAAGGGAGCGAGAGATGTACTTTTCCATCGTGTTGTGACCTTTGTCACCTTTATGGATCCATCTTTAGGAATGAGGCCCCTTTCTCTCGATGTGTTTACTCTGCTGGAGTTTAATGCAAGGGACTATATTTCCATATGGACATGCATAAATCATTTCATAGCTCATCAAAGACAGAAATGAGGGCAGACAGGAATATACAGTGCAGCGAAGGGAGAAAAGATACGAGGAGGAAAGATAGAGGGAGGAGAGATAGGGGGAGGATGATAAGGGGAGGAGAGATAGGGGGAGGAGAGATAGGGGGAGGAGAGATAGGGGGAGGAAAGATAGAGGGAGGAGGGATAGGGGGAGGAATGATAGGGGAGGAGAGAGGGGGAGGAGAGATAAGGGGAGGAGAGATAGGGGAAGGAGAGATAGGGGGAGGAATGATAGGGAGAGGAAAGATAGGGGGAGGAGAGATAGGGGGAGGAGAGATAGGGGGAGGAGAGATAGAGGGAGGAGAGAGGGGGAGGATTGATAGGGGGAGGAAAGATAGAGGGAGGAGAGATAGGGGGAGGAGAGATAGAGGGAGGAGAGATAGGGGAGGAATGATAGGGGGAGGAAAGATAGAGGGAGGAGAGCTAGGGGAGGAGAGATAGAGGGAGGAGAGATAGAGGGAGGAGAGATAGGGGAGGAGAGATAGGGGGAGGAATGATAGGGGGAGGAAAGATGGGGGAGAAATGATAGGGGGAGGAAAGATAGAGGGAGGAGGGATAGGGGGAGGAGAGATAGGGGGAGGAGAGATAGGGGGAGGAGAGATAGAGGGAGGAGAGATAGGGGGAGGGGAGATAGGGGGAGGGATGATAGGGGCAGGAAAGATAGGGGGAGGAAAGATAGGGGGAGGAATGATGGGGGAGGAAAGATAGGGGGAGGAAAGATAGGGGGAGGAAAGATAGGGGGAGGAATGATAGGGGGAGGAATGATAGGGGGAGGAAAGATAGGGGGAGGCATGATAGGGGGAGGAAAGGTAGGGAGGAATGATAGGGGAGGAAAGATAGGGGGAGGAAAGATAGGGGAGGAATGATAGGGAGGGGAGGAATGATAGGGGGAGGAAAGATAGGGGAGGAAAGATAGGGGGGGGAAGATAGGGGGAGGAATGATAGGGGAGGAAAGATAGGGGGAGGAAAGATAGGGGAGGAATGATAGGGGAGGAGAGATAGGGGGAGGAAAGATAGGGGGAGGAAAGATATGGGGAGGAAAGATCGGGGGAGGAAAGATAGAGGGAGGAATGATAGGGGGAGGAATGATAGGGGGAGGAATGATAGGGGAGGAATGATAGAGGGAGGAATGATAGAGGGAGGAATGATAGAGGGAGGAATGATAGAGGGAGGAAAGATAGGGGAGGAATGATAGGTAGAGGAAAGATAGGGAGATGAGGTTGGTCGATGGTCTGTAGCATTTGATCCATCTCTCTTTGCTCTATGGCTCAAAGGCTTCACACATGCACACACATAAATGCAAGATAATGTGTTAGGCCTTCAAGACACATAGAGAGAGAAAGAAAGAGAAAGAGAGTGCGAGAGAGAGATACCCTGGTGAAAAAACAGCAATCAATGCACTTCCGTGCAGCAGCTGCTTGGAGATAAAGAGGCACCTTGGCAGGACACCAGGCTTTTCCTCAGCACTGTGCCCTCTTACTCTAGCAGTTCACCACACACTTGCTGACACTTTGTCTTCAGCTCTACATACACAGGGCCAAAACATTCACCTTCCACCATGCTACATGTACTGCTTACTATTATTATATAAATTCCCAATCTGGCCCTCATACAATCACGGTGACCTAATAATCCCCAGTTCACAATTGCCTCATTCATCCCCCCCTCCTCTCCCCTGTAACTATTCCCCAGGTCATTACTGTAAATGAGAATGTGTTCTCAGTCATTTCTGTCAATTATAATGTGTTCTCAGTCATTTCTGTCTTTGATGTGCTATGAAATGATTTATGCACGGTAAAATAAGGGTAAAATAAAAACTAGACCCTCCAGTGTATGTGAGGATATGTAAATTGTAGTTTTCTCTGTGTGTGTCAGACTACAGTACTTGGGGCTAAATAACATGGTCCAAATAGAAATGAACACCTGGCCTGGAAGAGGCCGGCTCAACAATAATCAACCTCATCCCTCTTCTTTCTCACCCTTTCCTCCTCCTATATTTCCTCCTCCTATCTTACCTTATCCTATCTTTCCTTTTCCTATCTTTCGTCCGTTCGCTGCACTTGTTTTACCCCCTAAAAAACACAAACAAAAAAAACAGAGTTTGGCCTGAGAGATGCTATCTTTCAAAACCGATGGGGTGTTAAGTCTGGACTCCATCTTAGAGCAATGCATGATGGAAAGTGGTCCAGGGTCCTGCCTCATCCTCCCTGCCTCGTCGTGCCCATTCAAACCAGAGTCTGGTTCAGGGCCAGATAAGCAATTTGGGCCTTCTGTGGGTGCTGCATGGCACACTGGCACAAGTAGAAGGGCTTATGTCTTAGGACCCCCAACTCCTTTTCCAATTCCAAACCACTGAAACTCTATCCAAAAAGTTGTCCAAACCAACGCACATCCAACACACACAAAATAAAACTTAATTTGACGGATTAATATTCACAAGCCAATAAAATACAAGAAAAGCAGCTGGCACTACTAATTACCTTAGCACATTTAAATCATCATTAAACCTACAAAAGCCAGGAGTGTGAATGATTTCTAAAGAACCACCATTCAACTACCAGACAATGACAGCTAAGCCACACTGACACAGACCCAGGTCAACCTGTTCAGGAAACAGCAGAGGTCAAGGGGTTAAAGAAACAGGGATCAAATACCCCCTCCTCTGAGGCCAAACTGAATTCTTCTGTGCTGTGTGCCCACGTTGCCATGACGACAGGAGAGCGAGAGCCAGTAAGTGTTCTGGTAGCTTTCCCAAACCCGGGGGTACTCAGGATAAACGCAACCAATCAAAAGGGGATGTGGAGGTAATGAAGACTAAAGGCTGTGAGAGACGCTTTTAGGAGGCGCTGCTAACACTGAGCACTTCAGCCACGGCGCTCGCGGTTCAGCCCGCCGCTCGCCGCTCAACTCAGCTTGGCGGATTAGCCTCCCCGCCATCACTATGGAAACCGAAACGCCGCCGTGCACAGCCGCAGACACACAGGCAGGAGATTATATTTTTCCTCGTTCGGTTATGAAATGAAAAAGTGTTATCGAAGTGCTACTAAGGATTTTTCTGGTGTTTTGGTTTGAGTGATGGATGGTTCTTTGTGGACAGCTGGTGTGAAGACAGCGGCCTTATGATAAATTGTTTTCAATGCAGCCTGTATTACCCCACTTAATTGAATGGATTTGTTTGATAATGCATTTATAATACCATGTCTTTTGAACTAGTCAATGCTGTGGCCTAGTGTGGTCTAGGGGTCTAAGCCCCTGCCTGCAGACGCATGGGTTGGAATCCGGCCCACTGCTATTTCAGCACACTCTCTTCTCTATCTCTCCTCTCTCCCTTGGTCCTATCCAATGAACAAAAAATGTGTGAGGAGTGGGATTGCCCCTCTCCTTTAAAACATAGAGGGAGGTAGCAGGTAAGCGAGGTAGCCTAGCAGTTAGAGTATTGGGCCAGTATCTGAAAGGTCACTGGTTTGAATACCTGAGCCGGCAAGGTGACAAATCTGTTGATGTGCCCTTGAGATAGGCACTTAACCCTAATATGCTCCACGGGTGCCGTATTGGAATGGCTGACCCTGTAAAACAACATATTTCACTGTGGCTTCCGAAAGTATTCTTACCCCTTGACTTAATCCACATTTTGTTGTGTTACAGCCTGAATCTGAAATGGATTAAATATATGTATAACTACCGGTCAAAAGTTTTAGAACACCTACTCATTCAAGGGCTTTTCTCTATTTTTACTATTTTATACATTGTAGAATAATAATGAAGACATCAAAACTATGAAATAACACATGTGGAATCATGTAGTAACCAATTTTTTTTTAAATAAATCAAATCAAATGTATTTATATAGCCCTTCGTACATCAGCTGATATCTCAAAGTGCTGTACAGAAACCCAGCCTAAAACCCCAAACAGCAAGGAATGCAGGTGTAGAAGCACGGTGGCTAGGAAAACTCCCTAGAAAGGCCAAAACCTAGGAAGAAACCTAGAGAGGAACCAGGCTATGTGGGGTGGCCAGTCCTCTTCTGGCTGTGCCGGGTGGAGATTATAACAGAACATGGTCAAGATGTTCAAATGTTCATAAATGACCAGCATGGTCGAATAATAATAAGGCAGAACAGTTGAAACTGGAGCAGCAGCACGACCAGGTGGACTGGGGACAGCAAGGAGTCATCATGTCATGTAGTCCTGAGGCATTGTCCTAGGGCTCAGGTCCTCCGAGAGAGAGAAAGAAAGAGAGAAAAAGAGAATTAGAGAGAGCACACTTAAATTCACACAGGACACCGAATAGGACAGGAAAAGTACTCCAGATATAACAAACTGACCCTAGCCCCCCGACACAAACTACTGCAGCATAAATACTGGAGGCTGAGTCAGGAGGGGTCAGGAGACACTGTGGCCCCATCCGAGGACACCCCCAGACAGGGCCAAACAGGAAGGATATAACCCCACCCACTTTGCCAAAGCAGAGCCCCCACACCACTAGAGGGATATCTTCAACCACCAACTTACCATCCTGAGACAAGGCTGAGTATAGCCCACAAAGATCTCCGCCACAGAGATGGCATTCTCTCAACCAGTTTCATGAGGTAGTCACCTGGAATGCATTTCAATTAACAGGCGTGCCTTCTTAAAATGCAATTTGTGGAATTTCTTTGAGCCAATCAGTTGTGTTGTGACAAGGTAGGGGTAGACAGAAGATAGCCCTATTTGATAAAAGACCAAGTCTTTTACAGCTCAAATTAGCAAAGCGAAATGACAGTCCATCATTATTTTTAAGACATGAAGGTCAGTCAATACGGAAAATTTCAACATCTATGAAAGTGCAGTCACAAAAACCATCAAGCGCTATAATGAAACTGGCTCTCATGAGGACCGTCTCAGCAATGGAAGACACAGCGTTACCTCTGCTGCAGAGGATGAGTTCATTAGAGTTACTAGCCTCAGAAATTGCAGCCCAAGTAAATGCTTCACAGAGTTCAAGTAACAGACACATCTCAACATCAACTGTTCAGAGGATCAGGCCTTAATGGTTGATTTGCTGCAAAGAAAACACTACTAAAGGACACCAATAATAAGAAGAGACTTGCTTGGGCCAAGAAACATGAGCAATGGACATTAAAGCGGTGGAAATGTGTCCTTTTGTCTGGAGTCCGAATTTGAGATTTTTGGTTCCATCCGCCGTATCTTTGTGAGACGCGGTGTGGGTGAAAGGATGAACCCAGCATGTGTGGTTCCCACCGTAAAGCATGGAGGAGGTGTTATGGTGTGGGGTTGCTTTTCTGGTGACACTGTCTGTGATTTATTTAGAATTCAAAGCCCACTTAACCAGCATGGCTACTACAGCATTCTGCAGCGATACGCCATCCCATCTGTTTTGGGCGTAGTGGGAGATATTTCATTTTTAATACATTTGCAAAAAATTCTAAAAACACGTTTTCAGTTTGTCATTATGGGATATTGTGTGTATTCACACCCCTGATTCAATACTTTCTATTAGCACCTTTTACAAGTATTTTTGAGTAAGTCTCTAAGAGGTTTGCATACCTGGATTGTACAATATTTGCCCATTATTCTTTTTAACATTCTTCATACTCTGTCAAGTTGATTGTTGATCATTGCTAGACAGCCAATTTACAAAACTGTAACTAGGCCACACAAGAACATTCAATGTCATCTTGGTAAGCATCTCCAGTGTATATTTGGCCTTGTGTTTTAGGTTATTGTCCTGCTGAAAGGTCTCCCAATGTCTGTTGGAAAGATTTTGCCCGTTCATATAGTTGTATTCCGTTTCTTTTTATCCTACGAAACTCCCTAGTCCTTGCCGATAACAAGCATACCCATAACATGATGCAGCCACCGCCATGCTTGAAAATATGAAGAGTGGTACTCAGTGTGCCCCAAACATAACCCTTTGTATTTATTTATGTTAATACGGCCCTCCCAGGCAAAAAGGCAGTAACTGCCTTATAGAGTGGTACTGAGAAAAATGACTTCAAAGTTTTAATTGTCCAGCCAAATGAATTATAGGGAGATCATTGGAGATGTAATGATCTGTTGCCTTACTATGGGTAAATGTTTTATTCATGTTGACCCTGACCTCTGATATGATCTTTGACCCTTAAACGACAGTTACTGCCTTCTTCCTTCCTTCCTTAGTTTACTATACTTCTAATTTATTATATTAATACAAGAACAGTGTAATTACTGACAGTGTAACAGAGTTGAAACTGCATCCTTTGCGTCTCTTCCACTGAGATACCAGTTGCATTTACACAGAGATGTAGGTTCTCTATGTAGCCCATGTCTTGTTATGAGAATACATGTGAAAAGCAGCACTGCAATTGTTTGAATTACATAAAATTATTACCTGTCTTGTAATATATAATGATGGAACATGATAGAAGTATGACGTAGGTCAATACAAATTATAAAAATGACCATGAGATTGCTAATAAAAAATTGTATTTGTATTTTTTCAAATGACACTTTTGAATGAATAAATAAATAACAGTCTTAAGAATACATTTGAAACATATTTACATTGTCACGCCCTGGTCTTAGTATTTTGTGTTTTCTTTATTTATTTTGTGTTGTGTTTATGTATGGGGGTTTTTCGTAGGTTTTGGGATTGTGGCTTAGTGGGGTGTTCAGAATACCTGGTGCGTGGTGCTGGCCCTGACTTCCTCCATGTGGTCACCACTTCCAATGCAGGCAAGGTGGAGTTGGTCGAAATGAAAAAGGAAATCATCCTGGCATGGAATGCTGGCCATTCCATCGTCAAGCTGAAGAAGGCAGCAGCACCAAAGCTGGCGGAGATGGCTGAGATCTAGTTGAGGCGTGGATCCAGGAGCCTCTTCTACAAAGTCTCCCATGAAGAAAAGGACTTCACAAAGCTGATGTTCCTTCTCTTTACCGCCTTGCGATAGGTTTCATAACCACAGCTGCCATCTTTGTTATTCTCTTTGTAGTCATTATGCATGAACCGAATATTGACGTCACTAGGGAGGCAGAGGTGATGTGGGACATGCTCTCGTCTGTAGTGGCTGATTTGGGGACGGAAGGACTCAATGTGTTTCAGGATTGGATTCATGTTCAATTTGCTCGCTGAAGCTTTATTCTGATCCTTTTCTGGAATCAGTTTGGTGGTGATTGACTTGCCCATCATCGTGACAATCAGCCTGTCATTTTTGGGGTGGTAGCCCAATGTTGTCAGAAAAAAAACCTTTGCACACCTGTTGTGCAGAACAACTCTGCTTTGGAAGATGGTACAGAAACAACCTGCTGCGTCGATTGTCAGCGCAAACAGTGACATTTTTCTTAGATTGCTGTGCCACCGTCTGGAAGATCCATGTCCTCTTCTATCTTCACTTCTCTCCCAATACTTTCCCCATATTTTCTTTTGCCTACCCTCTGAAATCTTCAGAGTACATTGCCTCTTGCATTTGGGACCACATAGCTTACCCATTGGTGGAATCTTGGATTTCTTGTTTGATAGGTGCTCTGGAGTTGTGTCCACGGGCTCAGCTGCCACTTGTGCTGGAACATTCAACTCTGAAGGTGGATGATAATATTCATCATCATCATCATCATCATTGGCAATTGATTCCTCATCTGATAGTCTGATGTCTAAGGAGTCAGAGACTACCCACTGGTTCTCTATCTCTTCAAATAGTGTTGACACTGTGACTTTAGTTAAAGGGGGTAGATCAGGAATCTTTGTTGGAATGTGGCCCTCAAACTCAACTGAAATAAACAGGGCAAATAATCAGGGACCTGCATCCTAATGATTCTATTCTGTCATGGATGATAATAATGAATACTGACACTTCATGGTGTGCAAACATGATCATAACCCTTTTCAGTTATTCTATAAGATAGGATATAATCAATGCTGATTTTATCTTGTGCAAACATTATCTTAATAATTTTCACTGTCATAACTCAGTTAATCTATTAATTTCATACCTGCTCCCAAAAAGGCTCTTAAATTGTCATCTTTATTTACAAATACAAAAATTGCATGGATGAACATTGACAGCAATAAAATCTAGTATTGACGTAGTTGCACTGTCCTAATACACACTCACATGGCAACTTTGATCCACATAAACACTAATCATCTAGACCACAGGGATTGGTGGAAGTCATGCAAAACTGTTTTTTCCACATTCATGTAAAGATGGCACTGAAGCAGACACATTGAGCACACAACTGGTATGTCAAAGCTTGTTGTACTAATTACATACTTGCATGCCACCAACAAAGGTGATGGATACAATTTGTGATTTTAACTTTCCTGACCGGGACAGTCACACAATACTGGAATATAAAAGAAAACCAGAAACCCTGAATATGTGAGTAGATATATTATTATTGAGCTAGCAATGCTGTGTGTGCGCTCATCCGGATAACGAGTGTGCATGGATTTTGACAATTCAGTATGGGGTGCACGTCCAACTGACCATCAGCTGGCTAGAGATCGTGTGTGGTGTAACGTTATGGATTCAAATAACCCATAGAATGTCAGAATACAACTATAGGGATTATATTAATTCTAGGTATAATAGATTGAAGCTAATATAAACTACTGATCGTCTCTTATGGGAACATGGAGCACAAATCTATTGCTTCATGCTAATGCTAGCTAGGTAGGTTTTGACGTTTTGGTAGGGGTGCATCAGTTTTAGCTAGGTGGCTGTCACTGGCTAGAAATCGTGTGTATGGTGTACTGATTCAAAGAAACCATCAGATGAAATATCAGAATATAATTCATTTTATGTATAATATATTGAAGTTAGTATCAATTGCAGATATCCTCTTATGAGAGCAGGTAGCATTGTTAGTCTATGCTCGCTAGCTAGTTAGCTAGCTTAGCTTGCTAGCTAGCCAATTAATTTTGATCTCAGATCTACTTAGCTAGGTAATTCTTATCAGTGTCTGGATGTCGGCATTTCAGAGCAAGTTCAACCATCATTTCCCCCTGGGAATGCTGTGCCATGATCCTAGATTAGTAATGTATGTGTGTGTAGCTGTCAGTCAGTGTCATACAGATTCGATTGCATCACTATCAGAATAAAATGAAAAGTAAAAGGCCGTAAATGCAGCCAATGGCAGGTTGAAACCAAGCTAAAAGGCAGTAAGTTCAGTTACTGCCATTTACCTTGGTTTTACAGTAACTTTTTGCAGTTACTGCTAATAAGACCCTCATTTTCTCCAAAACACAATACAATAGAGGCAGGATACTTGTCCACATGATTAAGCATGTATTTACTGTAAGAAAAATGACATGAACTCATTTTCGACCAAATGAGCAGTTACTGCCTTTTTGCTTGGGAGGGCAGAATTGCTTAGCCACTTTTTTTGCAGTATTACTTTAGTGCCTTGTTGCAAACAGCATGTTTTGGAATATTTGTATTCTCTACAGGCTTCCTTCTTTTCACTCTGTCATTTAGGTTAGTCTTGTGGAGTAACTACAATGATGTTGTTTTCTCATATCACAACCATTAAACTCTGTAACTATTTTAAAGTCACCATTGGCCTCATGGTGAAATCCCTGAGCAATTCCCTTCCTCTCCAACAGCTGATTTAGGAAAGACACCTGCATTTTTGTAGTGACTGGGTTTATTGATACACCATTCAAAGTGTAGTTAATAACGTCGGAATGAGTCCATGCAACTTATTTTGCGATTTATTAAGCACATTTTCACTCCTGAACTTATTTAGGCTCGCCATAACAAAGGGGTTGAATACTTATTGAGTCAAGATATATCAGGTGTTCATTTTTTGTGAAGGTTCTACAAACACAATTCCACTTTGACATTATGGGGTATTGTGTGTAGATCAGTGACACAAAATCTCAATTGAATACGTTTTAAATTCAGGCTGTAACACAACAGAATGTGGAAAAAGTCAAGGTGTGACTCCTTTCTGTATGTAACAATAGAACATGTATTTGTATTTTTTTATATTAAAATAAAAAACAAGTGAATGCTTATATCTAATAACAATGTGTATATATATATATATATATATATATATATATATGTGGTGTGCTTTATGAATCCAGGGCTCCAGGGGAAATCTATAAACACACTCATTTCCTCACCCTTGGAATTCCCATTTCTTAGTTTATCCGACCTCATCCCCAGAACATTGTTCACAATAACCTCCTTCTTCTCCGTAATCTCAGGGTGACGGCTCTGGAAAGCCAGAGTGGAAGAAAAATGTTTTTGGAGCTCAGCCAAAAGGGCAGAGAAAGCTATAACCACCCACATCACAACTAACAACACACACGCACACCAGCACGCACGCACACCAGCACGCACGCACACCAGCACGCACGCACACCAGCACGCACGCACACGGGAAAGGCGATATTTCTCAGAAAGTTCTTTCTCCCTGCAGCATTTGCAAGTTGCTGAATCGACCTAGTGTCCTCTTCCAACATTCACCTGTTAACATCACATGTGAGAAGAAGGAAGATACACAGGGGGTTGATCTACGATAAGACTCAACTTTAGAACAGGGCACAGATCTTCAAAAGGAACAAATGATACTCCCTGCCTCACCTCTCAGTCAACTCAGTAAGAAACACATCTGTGACTCCTTGGGCGAATAGCTAGCTGGGCCTATGTGGATCAGGCGTGGGTTTAACCTTACTGTAGTTCAGTTGGGGAGCTGCATGTGCAAGCAGTGGTTATCTTTAAAGGGGGTGATAGTATCGATACTAGGTTGTATCAGAAAGGGGAGAGACGTATCGGTCCATATCACTAACCTGACAGGCCCGGCTCACACCATACACACACCACAGCTCTGCACTAAGGTCTAACCTGTAGTCTTTCACAATGGTTTTAGTCTGGTGTTGCAGTGAGGTCTAAGCTGTAGTCTCTAACAGTGGTCTTAGTCTGGTGTTGCACTGAGGTCTAAACTGAGCTGTGCTCATAGAGGAGTGACAGTACCACTACACTACAGTTTATTCCTCAGTGCAGCACTGCAACACCAGCAGCAGACTCTCCTCCAGAAGCACAGTGCTGTATACTAAGGTCTAAACTCCAGGCTCTCCTCCAGAAGCACAGTGCTGTATACTAAGGTCTAAACTCCAGGCTCTACTCCAGAATCACAGTGCTGTATACTAATGTCTAAACTCCAGGCTCTACTCCAGAAGCACAGTGCTGTATACTAAGGTCTAAACTCCAGGCTCTCCTCTAGAGCACAGTGCTGTATACTAAGGTCTAAACTCCAGACTCTCCTCCAGAAGCACAGTGCTGGATACTAAGGTCTAAACTCCAGACTTTCCTCCCGAGCACAGTGCTGTATACTAAGGTCTAAACTCCAGGCTCTACTCCAGAAGCACAGTGCTGTATACTAAGGTCTAAACTCCAGAATCTCCTCCAGAAGCACAGTGCTGTATACTAAGGTCTAAACTCCAGACTCTCCTCCAGAAGCACAGTGCTGTATACTAAGGTCTAAACTCCAGACTCTCCCCCAGAAGCACAGTGCTGTATACTAAGGTCTAAACTCCAGACTCTCCTCCAGAAGCACAGTGCTGTATACTAAGGTCTAAACTCCAGGCTCTCCTCCAGAAGCACAGTGCTGTATACTAAGGTCTAAACACCAGACTCTCCCCCAGAAGCACAGTGCTGTATACTAAGGTCTAAACTCCAGACTCTCCCCCAGAAGCACAGTGCTGTATACTAAGGTCTAAACTCCAGACTCTCCTCCAGAGCACAGTGCTGTATACTAAGGTCTAAACTCCAGACTCTCCTCCAGAACCACAGTGCTGTATACTAAGGTCTAAACTCCAGACTCTCCTCCAGAAGCACAGTGCTGTATACCAAGGTCTAAACTCCAGACTCAATCCTCCAGAAGCACAGTGCTGTATACTAAGGTCTAAACTCCAGACTCTCCTCCAGAACCACAGTGCTGTATACTAAGGTCTAAACTTCAGACTCTCCTCCAGAAGCACAGTGCTGTATACTAAGGTCTAAACTCCAGACTCTCCTCCAGAGCACAGTGCTGTATACTAAGGTCTAAACTCCAGACTCTCCTCCAGAACCACAGTGCTGTATACTAATGTCTAAACTCCAGACTCTCCTCCAGTGCACAGTGCTGTATACTAAGGTCTAAACTCCAGACTCTCCTCTAGAGCATAGTGCTGTATACTAAGGTCTAAACTTCAGACTCTCCTCCAGAAGCACAGTGCTGTATACTAAGGTCTAAACTCCAGACTCTCCCCCAGAAGCACAGTGCTGTATACTAAGGTCTAAACTCCAGACTCTCCTCCAGAAGCACAGTGCTGTATACTAAGGTCTAAACTCCAGACTCTCCTCCAGAAGCACAGTGCTGTATACTAAGGTCTAAACTCCAGACTCTCTCCTCCAGAACCACAGTGCTGTATACTAAGGTCTAAACTCCAGACTCTCCTCCAGAGCACAGTGCTGTATACTAAGGTCTAAACTCCAGACTCTCTCCTCCAGAACCACAGTGCTGTATACTAAGGTCTAAACTCCAGACTCTCCTCCAGAAGCACAGTGCTGTATACTAAGGTCTAAACACCAGACTCTCCCCCAGAAGCGCAGTGCTGTATACTAAGGTCTAAACTCCAGACTCTCCTCCAGAAGCACAGTGCTGTATACTAAGGTCTAAACTCCAGACTCTCCTCCAGAACCACAGTGCTGTATACTAAGGTCTAAACTCCAGACTCTCCTCCAGAGCACAGTGCTGTATACTAAGGTCTAAACTCCAGACTGTCCTCCAGAACCACAGTGCTGTATACTAAGGTCTAAACTCCAGACTCTCCTCCAGAAGCACAGTGCTGTATACCAAGGTCTAAACTCCAGACTCTCCTCCAGAACCACAGTGCTGTATACTAAGGTCTAAACTCCAGACTATCCCCCAGAAGCACAGTGCTGTATACTAAGGTCTAAACTCCAGACTCTCCTCCAGAAGCACAGTGCTGTATACTAAGGTCTAAACTCCAGACTCTCCTCCAGAAGCACAGTGCTGTATACTAAGGTCTAAACTCCAGACTCTCCCCCAGAAGCACAGTGCTGTATACTAAGGTCTAAACTCCAGACTCTCCTCCAGAAGCACAGTGCTGTATACTAAGGTCTAAACTCCAGACTCTCCTCCAGAACCACAGTGCTGTATACTAAGGTCTAAACTCCCGACTCTCCTCCAGAACCACAGTGCTGTATACTAAGGTCTAAACTCCAGACTCTCCTCCAGAGCACAGTGCTGTATACTAAGGTCTAAACTCCAGACTCTCTCCTCCAGAAGCACAGTGCTGTATACTAAGGTCTAAACTCCAGAATCTCCTCCAGAAGCACAGTGCTGTAAACTAAGGTCTAAACTCCAGACTCTCTCCTCCAGAAGCACAGTGCTGTATACTAAGGTCTAAACTCCAGAATCTCCTCCAGAAGCACAGTGCTGTAAACTAAGGTCTAAACTCCAGACTCTCTCCTCCAGAAGCACAGTGCTGTATACTAAGGTCTAAACTCCAGAATCTCCTCCAGAAGCACAGTGCTGTAAACTAAGGTCTAAACTCCAGACTCTCCCCCAGCAGCACAGTGCTGTATACTACGGTCTAAACTCCAGACTCTCCTCCAGAGCACAGTGCTATATACTAAGGTCTAAACTCCAGACTCTCCTCTAGAGCACAGTGCTGTATACTAAGGTCTAAACTCCAGACTCTCTCCTCCAGAAGCACAGTGCTGTATACTAAGGTCTAAACTTCAGACTCTCCTCCAGAAGCACAGTGCTGTATACTAAGGTCTAAACTCCAGACTCTCCTCCAGAAGCACAGTGCTGTATACTAAGGTCTAAACTCCAGACTCTCCTCCAGAAGCACAGTGCTGTATACTAAGGTCTAAACTCCAGACTCTCCTCCAGAAGCACAGTGCTGTATACTAAGTTCTAAACTCCAGACTCTCCTCCAGAAGCACAGTGCTGTATACTAAGGTCTAAACTCCAGACTCTCCTCCAGAACCACAGTGCTGTATACTAAGGTCTAAACTCCAGACTCTCCTCCAGAGCACAGTGCTGTATACTAAGGTCTAAACTCCAGACTCTCTCCTCCAGAAGCACAGTGCTGTATACTAAGGTCTAAACTCCAGAATCTCCTCCAGAAGCACAGTGCTGTAAACTAAGGTCTAAACTCCAGACTCTCCCCCAGAAGCACAGTGCTGTATACTAAGGTCTAAACTCCAGACTCTCCTCCAGAGCACAGTGCTGTATACTAAGGTCTAAACTCCAGACTCTCCTCCAGAACCACAGTGCTGTATACTAAGGTCTAAACACCAGACTCTCCCCCAGAAGCACAGTGCTGGATACTAAGGTCTGAACTCCAGACTCTCCCCCAGAAGCACAGTGCTGTATACTAAGGTCTAAACTCCAGACTCTCCTCCAGAGCACAGTGCTGTATTCTAAGGTCTAAACTCCAGACTCTCCTCCAGAAGCACAGTGCTGTATACTAAGGTCTAAACTCCAGACTCTCCTCCAGAAGCACAGTGCTGTATACTAAGGTCTAAACTCCAGACTCTCCTCCAGAAGCACAGTGCTGTATACTAAGGTCTAAACTCCAGACTCTCTCCTCCAGAACCGCAGTGCTGTATACTAAGGTCTAAACTCCAGACTCTCCTCCAGAAGCACAGTGCTGTATACTAAGGTCTAAACTCCAGACTCTCCTCCAGAAGCACAGTGCTGTATACTAAGGTCTAAATTCCAGACTCTCCTCCAGAAGCACAGTGCTGTATACTAAGGTCTAAACACCAGGCTCTCCTCCAGAAGCACAGTGCTGGATACTAAGGTCTAAACTCCAGACTCTCCTCCACACTCCTCTATAAGCACAGTACTGTGGTTCAGCTCAGTGCTCGCCATGCATGTGGCATGGGGGATCCGGCTCAGCCAATCAGAACCCTTCCACATCAGTGGCCAGAGCCATCTCTTATCCTCCGCCAGAGGAGAGGCTTTCCCTGCTAATGCTGCACCGCTAGCTAGCGCTCTCCATACCTCTCTCCCTACCTCTCTCCCTACACCTACACTCCTACTATCCTTTTAACCCTCTTATCAGTCCCTCTCTCTGGCTCTTTCTCATTCAGTCCCCTCGCTCCATCATGCCCGCAATATACCTCTCTTTACCCTCCAACAAGCTCTCTCCATTTCTCACATACTCCATCTCTCTCTCTCCATCTCTCTCCTGTCTTCTCTCAGAGTGACTCCAGGCCTCTCCAGTTATGCGTTGCTGAGGTGTGAGATAGCCGTCTCTACGCTACACTGGAGAGGAGAGCCAGAGAGGCCAGGTCACACCACACCATCCACACTGAATCCTAATGTGTGTGTGTTCCCTGATACCTACAGTACAGGGCGGGAGCGACAGTCGAAATTAGAATTGGGTTGAGGTAAAGCGCTTGTTACAGAACATATATTGCAGACAGGGTCTAAAGGGGGGGGGGGATATTGGTTGACTATACTTCTTTCCTTTTCTCACATTCCTGAAAGAGAATGCGGGAATGGGGGGGGGGGTGGTAGAGAGAGAAGGAACCAATCATTTTGTATGTTTAGTTGTATGTCTTGGGAAGGATATAGAGGTACCAGTGTTGGAGGGAGAGGTAAATTAACTATAAAGCTAATGAAAAAAGGCATGAACAAGAGATAGACACTCGCAGATGGAGACCCCATTTAATCAAGGCAAATTGCAGAGAGGGGTTGAGATTTCCAAGTCGGCCTAATAATTACCGAATACATCTTTCTTTAACATTATTTCCCTTCATTTATTTGTTTTTGTATTTATATTTATTATGGATCCCCATTAGTTCCTGCCAAGCCAGTAGCTATTCTTCCTGGGGTTTATTATGGATCCCCATTACTTCCTGTTAAGGCAGCAGCTACTCTTTCCTGGGGTCCAGCTAAATTAAGGCAGTTATACAATTTTATAAACATTACAATACATTCACCAATTTCACAACACACTTCTCCCACTTAAAAAGATGAGAGAGGCCTGTAATTTTCATCATAGGTACACTTCAACTATGACAGACAAAATTAGAAGAAGAAAATCCAGAAAATCACATTGTAGGATTTTTTATGAATTTATTTGCAAATTATGGTGGAAAATAAGTATTTGGTCACCTACAAACAAGCAAGATTTCTGGCTCTCACAGACCTGTAACTTCTTCTTTAAGAGGCTCCTCTGTCCTCCACTCGTTACCTGTATTAATGGCACCTGTTTGAACTTGTTATCAGTATAAAAGACACCTGTCCAGAACCTCAAGACTGAATCTGCAATAGGTAAGCAGCTTGGTTTGAAGAAATCAACTGTGGGAGCAAATATTAGGAAATGGAAGACATACAAGACCACTGATAATCTCCCTCGATCTGAGGCTCCAAGTAAGATCTCACCCCGTGGGGTCAAAATGATCACAAGAACGGTGAGCAAAAATCCCAGAACCAAACGGGGGGACCTAGTGAATGACCAGCAGAGAGCTGGGAGCAAAGTAACTAAGCCTACCATCAGTAACACACTACGCCGCCAGGGATTCAAATCCTGCAGTGCCAGACGTGTCCCCCTGCTTAAGCCAGTACATGTCCAGGCCCATCTGAAGTTTGCTAGAGAGCATTTGGATGATCCAGAAGAAGATTGGGAGAATGTTATATGGTCAGATGAAACTTTTTGGTAAAAACTCACCTCGTCGTGTTTGGAGGAGTTGCTGAGTTGCATCCAAAGAACACCATACCAACTGTGAAGCATGGGGGTGGAAACATCATGCTTTGGGGCTGTTTTTCTGCAAAGGGACCAGGACGACTGATCCGTGTAAAGGAAAGAATGAATGGGGCCATGTATCGTGAGATTTTGAGTGAAAACCTCCTTCCATCAGCAAGGGCATTGAAGATGAAACGTGGCCGGGTCTTTCAGCATGACAATGATCCCAAACACACCACCCGGGCAATGAAGGAGTGGCTTCGTAAGAAGCATTTCAAGGTCCTGGAGTGGCCTAGCCAGTCTCCAGATCTCAACCCCATAGAAAATCTTTGGAGGGAGTTGAAAGTCCGTTTTGCCCAGCAACAGCCCCAAAACATCACTGCTCTAGAGGAGATCTGCATGGTGGAATGGACCAAAATACCAGCAACAGTGTGTGAAAACCTTGTGAAGACTTACAGAAAATGTTTGACCTCTGTCATTGCCAACAAAGGGTATATAACAAAGTATTTAGATAAACTTTTGTTATTGACCAAATACTTATTTTCCACCATAATTTGCAAAGAAATTCATTAAAAATCCTATAATGTGATTTTCTGGATTTTTTTTCTCATTTTGTCTGTCATAGTTGAAGTGTACCTATGATGAAAATTATAGGCCTCTCTCATCTTTTTAAGTGGGAGAACCTGCACAATTGGTGGCTAACTAAATACTTTTTTGCCCCACTGTAGATGGCCTAGGAGAGCTACGGGCTCGACAAGTATTCCATACACAAACACATTCACTAAATAGTAACAGATACTGTAGCCATCAGACTGTTTATGTTAAAAGGGCAGCAAAAATGAAATGTGTATTTTGAATATTTCTTGTACTTTCTTGTACTCAATAATACATCATACAACTAAATTAAACAACACGCCTTGTCATTCACAGGTCGCCTGAGGATGTACCACATTTCTTCCACCGTATTGACTATTTCCTTTGAGAAAACCAACAACATATTCCCATTTATATATCCTCTCATCATCACGGCAGTAAATGACTTTGTAAATGGCATAGGTTCCCTCAGCCTCCCATGTAAATACAATCTCATTGGGAGATGTTAATAGACTTTTTGTTTTCTTGACCAGGAGTCTCTAGAATGCCGCCCCGTTCCCTTGATTAAATTACCACAGGCACGGCGTCAGGGAGTAGAGAGAATGAAGGATGCCCCTGAATGCACCTCCGATAATGACATTCAAATTGATCACTGTCACGTGTCGCTACGCCGCTGTGCCGTTTAAAAGAGATGGTAATGAAAAGACGGGCGCACTCCGTTACGGGGAAGCAGAACATACCACGACCTCCTCAGGGAAATGACAGGCCCAAGTTCGACGGAGCTACTGCACACGTGTAACGCAGCGCATCCACAGCCAATCAGAAGAAGCTTCGCTAATGCCACCACAGCAGCCTGAAGTGCCGTCATGCCACGTACACATGCTAAAACTGATGATGAGGCCCATTCAGTACACACGCATGCATGCAGGCAAATGACATAATTCTGTGTATTCATATCTGGAGAATGTACTCCGAAGATTGAGATTCACTTACAAAAACATGGATCCGTGCATACGCAGTAGAGGACACGCAGACAAACTCACATAGTGTAGGTCTACACAGTACAGGGCTGTCACATGTAGGCCCATCACTAATTACTCAACAAAGAAACAAACACATTACCTGACCACTCATATTCATTCAAATGTGTTGGAGTACACATTTTATAGTAGCTCCAATTTCAAAACAGATTGTCATTGCCCTAATAAACACCTTTTTGCAACTCCTTGAGACATTGCCTTTAGGGCAATAACACAAAGCTCTCCAGAAGCCCAGGACAGAGTAGACTGAGTGAATAATTACAGTCCCGTTTCTGTTTCCCATCTGTATCTATGCTACAGCACCCCATGAATCACCAACCACTGAACAAGGGGCCCAAATGAATAATGATGTGTGGAACATGCATATGGATCACATGTATATATGTATGAAGGATGCACAGGGCTAGGCAGGGAGACAGGGAGGGGGGCAGGCAGGGAGACAGGGAGGGATGCAGGGAAGGAGGCAGGCAGGCAGAGCAGAGATGAGCTACTGAGTGGAGTGGACACCAGAATCACTCACTGAAGAAGTTAAAGTGATCATACACAGAGTCCCTGCAGAGAGGGGGAGATGCACACACACAGTACACACAAACACACACACACAGTGAGCACATGCACACACAGAGCGAGAGAGATGGTATGGAGAGACTTAGTCCTTCATACTTCTCTATTTTCTGTCTCTATCGCTTTAATATCAATCTCTCTTATACTTTTCTCATTTACACATCTCTCCACAGGCAGAAATGTAGAAACTACTTCACTCATTTCTACTCTCTTTGGTCTCTACGTTAGCATGGGAGATTCACCATCTGTGTTTCTCTAACCTTTTGGAAAATAATTTCATTACACATCTGCTGAAAAGCACCAATGCCTCCCATCTCTCCTTCTCCCCGTCCCTTTCTTCTTCCACTCCCTGTCTTCCTCCTCTCTGTCCTCCCCTCCAAAGTGGCACGGAGGCAGTTGCCAGGGCCACTCTGTGTCTCCAGGGGTAACCAGACAAAGGGACATAGCACCCCCGGAGCATCTGCGCGACAACCGGTCCAAATGTTCACCAATAACCAGGGAAGAATATCAACTTTGGGACAGACAGACAGATGGACACACAGCCAGACTGGTATAGTCACTTTTCACAGGGGAAATACGTTTCACCAACAGCATCTTTTGAAGCTGTTGAAGCTAAGTTCCAGACCAGACTAGACCTCATCTGGAAGGTATAAAATGGCCCAGGACAGGAAGACGGAAAGATGGAAAGACCTTGCAGATACCTTACGCTCCACTTGGCACAATGAGGTCTCGTTAAATAAATAACTTAGTAGCAGCATCCTTCAGTAAACAGATATCCACTGTGTGTGAGTGTAGGCAACAAGATCTCACGGTCTGACTTCAGTATTCAACGAGGGAAGGGGGGATAAACGTACAAACTCAACGGTACTGTTCAGGCATTAATTGCGAGAGTTAAATTTGGGATAGGGTTAAAACAGAAAACAAAAACAAGTGTCCAGCGCTGGGATTGAAACCGAGATCCTGGCAGCCGTAGCTCACAGTTTAAGCCCTTCCTTTATCCCCATCCACAAGCCACAGACCTACTAGATGGTAATAGGTGCTCATGTTGCCCCTAGTGGATGGTGTTGAAGGCATCTCCCGACGTCCTGGGAACTTGGACAAACGTATCATTCTGCAGTGGATCTGGTGTGACCTGGCTGGTGTATGAATGAATGGGAATCCAAATGTTGTGCCTTCTAAAGATCACGTTGGACAATGTCATTTGAATAAATGCATCTAAAATTCCCCTAATGAATCAACCTGGCTGTCCTTCACAGTGACATCCACAAATCTCCAGTATGGATTAAGCCACGCAACATTCGGGCTAGCAACCAAAACCACTCCGTAATCACTTTAAATACAACCCCGCTACATACTGTAATAACTCCAGCAGACCAAAAACACATTGTATGAGAAGGCCGGGTCAATATAAGGCTGGGGTCAAAGGTCATTCACAGCCAAG
Source organism: Oncorhynchus kisutch (assembly GCF_002021735.2). NCBI lineage: Eukaryota > Metazoa > Chordata > Actinopteri > Salmoniformes > Salmonidae > Oncorhynchus > Oncorhynchus kisutch. The sequence goes on from NC_034192.2 coordinate 8,290,608, forward strand.
TGATGCATCTCTGTTTATATGTCAGCCAAGGCATAACACAGACACATGGAGTAAAACCAATGGTTTTAAACTAACCACCGTCTTTCCATAGGGAGATTTGATGTGTGGGAGACAGGTGGAAATGGCTGAAGTCTCCCATGGCTAAGAGACAGTGACATAGCACTTCTCTTAAGTCAAATAAGAGATCAATACGCCTCTGTTTAATGACACATTACCTCGCCACCTGTCGCCCAATGACGACACAGTCACATGACCCTTCATGACAGATAGCCTGGCTCATAAACCGGTTTACAGCATGACCGTGCCGACGAGGGGTAATATCATCACGCTTATGAGAAAGTAATGATTCCTCCTCGGAATTTACAAGCGATGAGGAAAAAGGTTTATGAGAATTATATCAGCAGAAGATAAAAAAAACTCTCCCACAACCCCTTTAATTTGTTTTTCCCTCTGGGGGATAAATAGAGCTCGGTAATAACAGGCAGTGAATCCTGTCAAAGAAGGATGGGCCAATTAATAGAAAAGGAGAAGAGAAGAAACAGAGGAATCAAAGTCAATCAAAGGTGTAAGGTATATTCTCCCTGCAGTATAGAAGCAGTAATCAATAACATTCACACTGACGTATGGGGACGATTAGACAGCACAATCACATCTGTCCATAATCAAGACATAAAACTAGAATAAAGCCCTTGCCGCTTCAGGCAGAGGGAGCCTTGCCATAACCACGTTTACCTATTGGAAATATAATGTCCGTTTAATGAAACCTTATTTCTTTAGTCACAAAGTCAAAGTTGGGTGAGGATAAAATGCAGTAGCTGGTTTATCAAGGGCATTTTATGAGAGAAATAATTCTGATTTGATTATCTGATGGTCTGGAGTATCCTGTCTACTTTATCCTTTCGACTGAGACAACCAGAGAGGTTCAATAACAAGGAGAGATGTCAGAGTAAAGTGGAGGTACTGTAGCTGTGCTCTATAAGCTACCGCATCCCAGACCTTCAGGCCCTAGCACCGTTTCACAACTAGTGGCATTGTCGCCGACCACAATGAAACCCTGTCTGACATGAGTGGTTGTTGGACAACACTGTGCCCCTGTTACCCCCCCTCCGCCCCTCGCCAACACCCACCACGGTTAGTCCCAGGGGTTCCCGCTCTCATCCAATCACACGCCACATAAATACATAACTCTCGCTCTCTTGGCCCCCAGGAAAACACAATAAACTGCACTCATCTTTTATGCATGATTCTCTCTCTCTTTGCCTCTCTCACTCTTGCTCTCCATTCCCTTGCTCCCTGCCTCTGTGTTTATCAATCATTGCGGGGACACGACAGGGCAGCGCGTGTCCCTCGCAGGGGAGAAGGAAGAAACGGGGGAAATACGCATTGTTACGCAACAAGGCAAAATGAAGAGTCGTTTCTCTTTCACTGAGCACAGGGTTCTTTTGCAACCCCTCCCCGCCTCACCGCCCCTCGCAGTGCGAAAGATAGGAGCGTCAGGGATATGAAAGTGACCTCCTCACCTGAATCTAGAAGTGTGTTGAGAAACACATGGCACAGTGTGTCTGATGCCTTGCAGGGGAGCAGGGCTGTGGCAGGAATTTACTCCTACACATGCCCTGCAAGGGTCTGCACAGCCAACATACATGCATCGCAGACTCATAAGCATCCTAACAAATCCACGAACAGCCACAGCTGTTGCAGTGAGGGACCAGACAGGAAGAGAGTAGAACTTAGAGAAGACGGATAATACATAATAGAAGAGAAAAACATTGGTCTCTTTTGAGCCAAGAAATAGATACACATAACTCAGCAGCCTAATGAAGGAAAAAGGCTTTTTAGAGGTGGGAGGCTTCTGCTATGTATACATTGGTCAAATATACAGACAAACACACCTGTTCGGACCTTATAGATGAGATGAGATCTGCTTTAATAGATAAGTTGAGCTGCATTGATCCTCAAGCAGGCAGTTAACCCACTGTTCCTAGGCCGTCATTGAAAATAAGAATTTGTTCTTAACTGACTTGCCTAGTAAAATAAAGGTAAAAAAATAAAAATAAAAAAATAATTTAATTAAAAATTAAATGTACTCTAACTCTAGTAATTAAAGGCTGTTAATCGTTCTACTGTTGTCATTTTGATTTAGATTTGATTAGGATCCCCATTAGCCAATGCCAATGGCGACAGCTAGTCTTACTTAAAGACATTAAAGACAAGACTACCAGTCATATACATTTAGTGTTTGTGTGTGTAAAACAGTAACATGTAGTGTGTGTGTGTGTGTGTGTACCTATCAGTTAAACATACAGTGCATTCGTAAAGTATTCAGACCCTTTACTTTTTTCACATTTTGTTTACGTTACAGCCTAATTCTAAAATGTATTCAAGGCAGTTAGGAACAAATTCTTATTTTCAATGACAGCCTATGAACAGTGGGTTAACTGCCTGTTCAGGTGCAGAACAACAGATTTGTACCTTGTCAGCTCGGGGGGTTGAACTTGCAACCCTCCGGTTACTAGTCCAACGCTCTAACCACTAGGCTACCCTGCCGCCCCATTGAGCTCAAATTGAGCTCAGGTGCATCCTGTTTCCATTGATCATCCTTGAGTAGTTTCTACAACAGAGTCCACCTGTGGAGTCTACCTGTGGTAAATTCAATTGCTTGGACATGATTTGGAAGGCACACACCTGTATATATAAGGTCCCACAGTTGACCGTGCATGTCAGAGCAAAACCAAACCATGAGGTGTGGGAGCAAGCTGTACATATAGGGACAAACATAATACTGTAGAGCAAAGGTGTACATTAGACCACAAGAGGGAAGATACACTTAGAGTACAGGAAACCAAGAAATAACAGACGTAATGGCCAAAGCCATAAAATGCATAAATGTTTAGGGTAAAATGCATTGTCTATTGTATAGGAAAGGAAATCAAAGCAAGGCCATGAGAGCATAGGACAGCTGGACATACCAAAGTCAGAGGGACACACAAAGGAGGGGGTCAGCCAAATGACCAACTGATGGAGTATAGACATAGGATATATATTTTTAGGAAGAGACACATAGTCTACTAGTCCTAATAAGGACAGACATACCAAAGAACGCACCCAAGCTAAACATAAGGGGCCCATAGGATAAGATGGGCATGTATTATTTTTGGGACATGAAGAGGTCCTGGCACCATTATAACTTAACTGAAAGCAGATATGGGCGTTATTGGTAGTGAACAAGTAGGAAGCTCAGACTGAAAGATAATGGTGGCAGATGGACTGAGTGAAGTAACTTCATTTGCATGTGGGATGGACTCATATGTTGTATGTGTGTAAATACAGAGCCAGTGCTCTGGAAAAGGGTGTGTTCCGTGGACCATCTAGGCTTCTGATATGTTTTGTATTAAAAGCCTATATTCAATTCACAATTGTCTGGGGAAGGGTACTAGAGAAAACAGTGGCCTCCATTATACTTATTTTTGTTGTTGTTGTATATTACCCCCCTTTCTCTAACAATTTCGATCTTGTCTCATCGCTGAAACTCCCCTAACTGCACTCCTTAACACCCACCAGCTTGACCAATGTGTTGGAGGAAACAACGTTCAACTGGCAAGGGGGTCAGCCTCCAGTCACCCGGCCCTCCACATGGAGCCGCTAGAGCGCGAGCCAAGTAAAGCGTCCCCGGCAAAAACCTCCCCCATCCCGGACAACACTGGGCCCATTGTGCACCATCCTATGGGACTCCTGGGCACGGCAAGTTGTGGCACAGTCTGGGAATGAACCCAGGTCTCTAGTAATGCCTCTATCATTGCGGTGCAGTGCCTTAGACCACTGTGCCACTCGGGATGCCCTCATTATTCTTAAATGGAAGAAGTTTGGAACAACCAAGACTCTTCTTAGAGCTGGCAGCACAGCCAAACTGAGCAATCTGGGGAGAAGGGCCTTCGTCAGGAAGGTGACCAAGAACCCATCCTCTGTGGAGATTGGAGAACCTTCCAGAAGGGCAACCATCTCTGCAGCACTCCACCAACCAGGCATTTATGATAGAGTGGCCAGATGGAAGCCACTCCTCAGTAAAGGCACACAACAGCCCGTTTAGAGTTTGCCAAAAGGCACCTAAAGACTCTCAGACCATGAGAAACAAGATTCTCTGGTCTGATGAAACCAATATTGATCTCTTTGGCCTGAATGCCAAGTGTCACATCTGAAGGAAACCTGGCACCATCCTTACTGTGAAGCATGGTGGTGGCAGTATCATGCTAGGGGATGTTTTTCAGCAGCAGGGACTGGGACACTACTTAGGATCGAGGGAAATATGAAGAGAGTGAAGTACAGAGAGATCCTTGATGAAAACCTGCTCCAGGGCACTCAGGACTTCAGACTTGGGCAAACCTACACCTTCCAACAGGACAACGACCCTAAGCACACAGCCAAGACAACGCAGGAGTGGTTTTGGGACAAGTTTCTGAATGTCCTTGAGTGGCCCAGCCAGAGCCCGGACTTAAACCCGATCGAACAACTCTGGAGAGATCTGAAAATAGCTGCACAGTAAGTAATGCTCCCCCATCCAACCTGACAGAGCTTGAGAGGATCTGCAGAAAATAATAGGAGAAACTCCCCAAATACAGGTGTGCCAAGCTTGTAGCGTCATATCCATGAAGACTTGAGACTGTAATCGCTGCCATAGGTGCTTTAACAAAGTACTGAGTAAAGGGTCTGAATACTAATGTAAATGTGATATTTCTGTTATATTTTTTTATACAGTTGAAAAAAATCTAAAAACCTGTTTCTGCTTTGTCTTTATGGGGTATTGTGTGTCATTAGGGGGTATTGTGTGTAAAAAGAAAAATCGATCCATTTTAGAATAAGGCTGTAAAGTAACAAAATGTGGAAAAAGCCAAGGTACCTGAATACTTTCCGAATGCACTGTATGTGGTGGAAGGGAGTTCCATGCAATCATGGCTCTGTATAATATGGTTCCTTGCATTTGTTCTGGACCTGGGGACTGTGAAAAGACCCCTGGTGGCATGTCTGATGGGGTAAGTGTGTGTGTCAGTGCTGTGTGTAAGTTGTCTATGCAAACAATTTGGAATTTCCAACACAATGTTTCTTATAAAAACAAGCAGTGATGCAGTCAGTCTTTCCTCAACTCTTAGCCAAGAGAGACTGGCTGCATAGTATTGATATTAGCCCTCTGATTACAGTGAAGAGCAAGATGTGCTGCTCTGTTCTGGGTGTCATATACCATATTACTGGGCAATAATCAAGATAAGATAAAACTACAGCCTGCAGGACTTGCTTTGTGGAATGTTGTGTCAAAAAGGAAGCAGAGCATCTCTTTATCACGGACAGACCTCTCCCCATTTTACAACCATTTAATCTATATGTTTTGACCATGACAGTTTACAATCTAAGGTCATTTAGTCTCCTCAACTTGTTCAACAGCCACACTGTTCATTACCAGATTCAGCTGAGGTCAAGAACTTAGGGAATGATTTGTACCTAATTACAATGCTCTTAGTTGTAGAAATGTTCTGGACCAGTTTATTACTAGCCACCCATTCCAAAACACCATAATCAACCCCATAAGTATCCGGTGTGAAGGAGCCTTTGGGGTGACCGCCTAAAGGAGAAAGCAGGGTTGCATTTCCACAATTGAAAATAGCTTTTTTTTTAAGACTTGTGGTTAACTGAGTGTGTTTTAGTATGGACTCAAACACATACTGGCATGCATACATGCAGAGTACAACAATTACTTTCACAGCTGATGTTTGAGCCAGTGTAGTATTTTTGCAAAGGTCTTTGAAGTGGTCAACAGCACTAGAAGTGTGAAGGGGCTCATTACACAGACGCACAGTCACGCAGGACAAACCATCACAATCAATCAATTGATCAGCCAATCAATCAAATGTTCTTTTCACAAAGTAATTTGTCACACTATGACATGACCTGCTCTGCCTTGTGTAAAGAAAGTTATACGGCGCCAAAACATTTATAAATACCAAATTGTAATGCGATTATAAAAGAAGCAGATAAGGTATTTTCTTTGCATTCATAACATAAAGGGTCAATCCCCGTGCAGCTAGTGTCCTCAGTGAAGGAACTATTCAGTACAGTGGGTAGGTAAGGGAACACTGAGATTGCAGAGCAAAGGCCTGACGTCTTTCCCTCAAGTAATAACAGCAGAATGAGACTGACATTTCACACTGGAACATACGGACTCAGGCGGGAACACACGCACAGACACACACACGCACGCTCACACAGCTGCCTGCAAGACAGAGACATGGTGTTAGATTGAGACAAGAGAAGAGGATGAGAAGAAAACAGGGAGGAGAGAGAGGAGTGTAGGAGACAGGGAGGGAAAAAGTGAGGCGGTAGAAAACATGGAGAAGTTATTAGGCTCATATTAATGTTTGCTCTTCTCTTCCTGTCTCCTCCTCCCAAGAGCTGCCTATGCAGCAATACTTTAACCATGAATACTTCATCACAAGCGCAACTCTGTATAATTCCGTTCCCCTGAAAGAAAAGAACGATTGAGAGAGAGAAGGACAGAGAAAAAGGAGAGATTGAAATGTCATGAAGGCAGATGACTGGGATATTCATATCTCTATGTAAATAGCAATTAGCTGAACCAACAATCCCAGTGTCAATACCAGAGCTCCGCAAAAGGATATCAGACACAGAGTTAAAGGTCAAACTAGGATTTGGAGTTACAGTATGACCCCTCTGTTAACTGATGACACATTCCACAACGGGAAAGTGTATGTTCTTCACGTCTGGGTTCCACAACGCTCAGAGACATACATTTGGTGCAGAATGGGGAAAATAACCAAATGTTCTCCGCTGATGGCATAACCTCCCGTGTATGTGTGTGTGTTTGTAGAAATACTTGTACTCCTAATGTCTTCAAAACCCCACCTTCCACTTGTCATGCAAAGTCACAGAGGAACAATTTAGCTAAATGTTTAAAAACATTTTTTAATTTTTTTTATAGGGCCTCAAACTAATCTGATAAATATTATTAGGGTCAGAAATGATTTAATAAAACAGATTGCAGGCATTTCAATTGGTAATCTTTTCCAATGTACATTTTTGGGAGACAAAAACCTCCAAAGACAGAGAAAACCCACTACAGTTGCTGGAATTCTCTAAACTAAATTAGCATACGCAATTAGCATGAATTCATCTGCCATCTCAGACAGTTTAGTGTTTTTGATTATGGGTGTCTGGTCTCTGGTTTGTGTGTGTGTGCGTGCGCGAACATGTGCCAGAGAGACGCAGGAGATCTGCATCTTCAACTAAAAACACTCCCCGACAATCAGGAGCCGACAGGTGCAACGTTCACACTCTTCCCCAGAAACACACCCTCACAGCATGACCACAGCACCGTGAGATAATAAACACACTGCAAACATGTGTGACTACACACCTGTGTGTGTGTGTGTGTGTGTGTGTGTGTGTGTGTGTGTGTGTGTGTGTGTGTGTGTGTGTGTGTGTGTGTGTGTGTGTGTGTGTGTGTGTGTGTGTGTGTGTGTGTGTGTGTGTGTGTGTGTGTGTGTGTGTGTGTGTGTGTGTGTGTGTGTGTGTATTTTTACACCTGAGGAAAAAAACTGAAGTGTGTACGTGTGTAAAACAACTTCACACTTCATTCTTCTCACATGACTGCAACAACATGACAATAATACACCACAGCCTATCTGGTGACTACTACTAGACTACCAGTCTTCCTTACCACTCAGGCTCAGTCAGAGATACATTACTGTACATGCTCTTCTACCTGATCCACGCTATGGGGCCAACTGTGCTGGGTCCCAGAATTTGTTTCACATAGTCCTTTATCAGCACGGCGTGACGTACCAGTACAGCTTGGCTTGCTGGGCTCAGTTTGGTTCAGAAACATGAAAAAGGTTATTGGTCTCCATTTGAGTTAACAATGAGGATGGGAAAGTAAATATAGCTGAGGGGTAACACAGTGAGGTGTTTGTTTCTCATACGGGGGTCGTCTCCTACTATCAACTGTTCGTTAAGGCTTAGGAAGGGGTAGGGCTGTGGCGGTCATAACGATTTGTCAGCTGGTTATTGTCATGCAAAAGTTCCCGGTCTCAAGGTAATTAACATAAACACGTTCAGCATCTCCAGACCTCCAAGCGTACAAGCTGCATTCAAGCCGCTGATGTGTGCTTTTGGAACATCTACATTTAAAAAGTAGAATAAATTCATTTAATATACACGTCACAAAAACCCATTATTTATTTGAGTCAGGACTAAAGAACATTATGATTTGAATGAAATGTATTTTAGACAACAGAACATGAGTTGGCCTAATGTATGTTATGTGGCTATGCTCCATGGCCTAGGCTGTAGGCTTGTTCATTTAGCAGACAACATATGCTTAGAAGTCACTTTTATATTATACGATTTTATAGTAAGAAGAATATAATTGAACTTCGCTGAATAAAATCGAACGGATATTTTTCCCATTCCGGAGCAAAAGTGTGCATATGAAGTGGCTATGTTGAGTGTAAAAGTAGTCATTTGGAACAGGTCCTATACACTAGATTTAGAGTTACTTGGCAACTTTAGTTGTGAATGCTATAAACCTTAGAATGTCTTAGAAATCAAAACATATATGGACTGTTATGATGTGACAACAGGCTATAGACAATAGGCTAACAGCCAAGCTGTTCTCTCGTCAAGTGATCATATTTTCACCCATCAGACTATTCTCAATTGAATCTAGTCTTTACTAATATGTGAAATGAGTTTTGATTTAGAATGGCTCATTATCAAATGGGCAGGGGAAGGGGAAAAATGTCTGCAAAAAATGACGTCATTTGTTTGCACTAGAATAGCGAATGGAGGCCACGCGCCTTCCTGACGGTCTGTTATTTTATGATGCAGGACAGGCTGCTTCGGTTTTATATGAGAAGCTGAGAAGTAAATATAAGAAGTTCTGATTGCCCAACTGGTGACATTACTCCCAAAGTCCGTACGCCATGGGCTCTCCGACCCTGTTCCTTCACCTACCCATTGCTCCATTTTCCCAACGAAAAAAACGTATTTCACTAAACTGTTGCCAGCCCCCCTGTGCGCTTGAGATAGGCATAAAGGAGAGACTGGAGGAGATAGAAACGCATGGTAGTGAGATATTCTGTAGCTAAAGGTAACGTGTCAGCCTATTGATTATGAAAATATACCACGTTCCTTATTACTAGACTATTCAAAATCATATCCAAATTCACTATAACTGTAACCCACCCTGCACAATCAATGAACCAACAGCATGGCCTAGTCTGGCTATACGTTCTCTCCCAGACTCATGGATAGAAAGTTTGGAGCATAGCATAAGGGCCATTCAGTACCAGACCATTAGGACCTGATGGAGGGACAATAGAGCCCTGAGTACCAGACCATTAGAACCTGATGGAGTGACAATAGAGCCCTGAGTACTAGACCATTAGGACCTGATGGAGGGACAATAGAGCCCTGAGTACCAGACCATTAGGACCTGATGGAGGAACAATAGAGCCTTGAGTACCAGACCATTAGGACCTGATGGAGGAACAATAGAGCCCTGAGTACCAGACCATTAGGACCTGATGGAGGGACAATCGAGCCCTGAGTACCAGACCATTAGGACCTGATGGAGGGACAATAGAGCCCTGAGTACCAGACCATTAGAACCTGATGGAGGGACAATAGAGCCCTGAGTACCAGACCATTATGACCTGATGGAGGGACAATATCCCAGTGTTGATCTACTATTATTGGGGTCATGGCTTTGTGTGTCCAACATCTGTTGGGTGGGAGGGAGATAAGGAGAGAGAGAGAGATACACATTATTTGGGTCCTATATATGGAACTCTGCATGGGTCAAGGAAACACTACAGCAACATTGAGGTGACATCATATGGACGTTAGTTTGTGACTGTTATAACATCGCTATGACAACACACACACACACACACACACACACACACACACACACACACACACACACACACACACACACACACACACACACACACACACACACACACACACACACACACACACACACACACACACACACACACACCAGACAATCAGTGATCTGTGCATACATTAAGCCTGCTTTCACACACACAAACACACACAATCCCCGAGGAGGGCCACTTCTAATGTTCTGTTAGTCCAGGAGTGTAGTAATCAGAAACAGCATGTAGCCTCGGGCTATAGCTAGAAGCCATGACATCTACTAACAGAGATGGAGGGGGAGAGAGAGAGAGAGAGAGAGGGAGAGGGAGAGAGAGGGAGGGAGGTAGAGAGATGGAGGGAGAGAGAGAGAGAGATGGAGGGAGAGGGAGAGAGAGAGGTTAGTTGTTCATTGAATGTAGAGACGATATATATATATATATAAGCATAACATGGGAGTTTGTCCCTTTCTAAATCTTGGTTCTTTAATTGGCATTTTTCCTCACTGGAGGGGTGCCCAGCACTACACCGCTAAACCCCTCTGCTGCAGCTGATACAGAGTTTAGAATTACACACACCCACTGTGCATTAAACAACACTTATTTTGTTCTTCAAGTTGGTATTTGTCTACAGTATGTGTATTTCTGTGTGTGTATTTCTCTCTCTCTTTATGCTTTTTTGTGTGCGAGAGTGCACGTGTGTGTGTGTGGTTGCGTGTGTATGTGTGTATGCGTGCTTGCTTTTCTGAGTTTGTGTGTGTGTGTGTGCTCCCTTTCTGTATGGCCCTGGTTGTGACACAGCTGCTGGTAATTTCAGCTCCAGGCAGATTAATACCTGGAGTGGAGTGGGCCAATCAAAATCTCCCCTGGAATTCTCCTTCTATCCTTCTCCTTCTCTTTCTTTTACCCTCCCTCCCTCCCTCCCTTTCTCTGTCTCTCAGTCCATGCAGTCACTGGAAACGTTCTCCTTGCAATTGAAAAAAGGTAGAATGAGGAGAGAGAGAGAGAGACAAACCCTGTTTGTGCTTGTTCAGGAGTGCTAGATCAGGAAGAAGAGTGAGAGAAAGAGACAAACCCTGTTTGTGCTTGTTCAGGAGTGCTAGATCAGGGAGAAGAGTGAGAGAGAGACAAACCCTGTTTGTGCTTGTTCAGGAGTGCTAGATCAGGAAGAAGAGTGAGAGAGAGAGACAAACCCTGTTTGTGCTTGTTCAGGAGTGCTAGATCAGGGAGAAGAGTGAGAGAGAGACAAACCCTGTTTGTGCTTGTTCAGGAGTGCTAATTCAGGAAGAAGAGTGAGAGAGAGAGACAAACCCTGTTTGTGCTTGTTCAGGAGTGCTAGATCAGGGAGAAGAGTGAGAGAGAGACAAACCATGTTTGTGCTTGTTCAGGAGTGCTAGATCAGGGAGAAGAGTGAGAGAGAGACAAACCCTGTTTGTGCTTGTTCAGGAGTGCTAGATCAGGAAGAAGAGTGAGAGAGAGAGACAAACCCTGTTTGTGCTTGTTCAGGAGTGCTAGATCAGGGAGAAGAGTGAGAGAGAGACAAACCCTGTTTGTGCTTGTTCAGGAGTGCTAGATCAGGGAGAAGAGTGAGAGAGAGACAAACCCTGTTTGTGCTTGTTCAGGAGTGCTAGATCAGGAAGAAGAGTGAGAGAGAGAGACAAACCCTGTTTGTGCTTGTTCAGGAGTGCTAGATCAGGGAGAAGAGTGAGAGAGAGAGACAAACCCTGTTTGTGCTTGTTCAGGAGTGCTAGATCAGGAAGAAGAGTGAGAGAGAGAGACAAACCCTGTTTGTGCTTGTTCAGGAGTGCTAGATCAGGGAGAAGAGTGAGAGAGAGACAAACCATGTTTGTGCTTGTTCAGGAGTGCTAGATCAGGGAGAAGAGTGAGAGAGAGACAAACCCTGTTTGTGCTTGTTCAGGAGTGCTAGATCAGGAAGAAGAGTGAGAGAGAGAGACAAACCCTGTTTGTGCTTGTTCAGGAGTGCTAGATCAGGGAGAAGAGTGAGAGAGAGACAAACCCTGTTTGTGCTTGTTCAGGAGTGCTAGATCAGGGAGAAGAGTGAGAGAGAGACAAACCCTGTTTGTGCTTGTTCAGGAGTGCTAGATCAGGGAGAAGAGTGAGAGAGAGAGACAAACCCTGTTTGTGATTGTTCAGGAGTGCTAGATCAGGGAGAAGAGTGAGAGAGAGACAAACCCTGTTTGTGCTTGTTCAGGAGTGCTAGATCAGGAAGAAGAGTGAGAGAGAGAGACAAATCCTGTTTGTGCTTGTTCAGGAGTGCTAGATCAGGAAGAAGAGTGAGAGAGAGAGACAAACCCTGTTTGTGCTTGTTCAGGAGTGCTAGATCAGGGAGAAGAGTGAGAGAGAGAGACAAACCCTGTTTGTGCTTGTTCAGGAGTGCTAGATCAGGGAGAAGAGTGAGAGAGAGAGACAAACCCTGTTTGTGCTTGTTCAGGAGTGCTAGATCAGGGAGAAGAGTGAGAGAGAGAGACAAACCCTGTTTGTGCTTGTTCAGGAGTGCTAGATCAGGAAGAAGAGTGAGAGAGAGAGACAAACCCTGTTTGTGCTTGTTCAGGAGTGCTAGATCAGGGAGAAGAGTGAGAGAGAGAGACAAACCCTGTTTGTGCTTGTTCAGGAGTGCTAGATCAGGGAGAAGAGTGAGAGAGAGAGACAAACCCTGTTTGTGCTTGTTCAGGAGTGCTAGATCAGGGAGAAGAGTGAGAGAGAGACAAACCCTGTTTGTGCTTGTTCAGGAGTGCTAGATCAGGGAGAAGAGTGAGAGAGAGAGACAAACCCTGTTTGTGCTTGTTCAGGAGTGCTAGATCAGGGAGAAGAGTGAGAGAGAGAGACAAACCCTGTTTGTGCTTGTTCAGGAGTGCTAGATCAGGGAGAAGAGTGAGAGAGAGAGACAAACCCTGTTTGTGCTTGTTCAGGAGTGCTAGATCAGGGAGAAGAGTGAGAGAGAGAGACAAACCCTGTTTGTGCTTGTTCAGGAGTGCTAGATCAGGGAGAAGAGTGAGAGAGAGAGACAAACCCTGGTTGTGCTTGTTCAGGAGTGCTAGATCAGGGAGAAGAGTGAGAGAGAGACACACACTGTTTGTGCTTGTTCAGGAGTGCTAGATCAGGGAGAAGAGTGAGAGAGAGACAAACCCTGTTTGTGCTTGTTCAGGAGTGCTCGATCAGGGAGAAGAGTGAGAGAGAGAGACAAACCCTGTTTGTGCTTGTTCAGGAGTGCTAGATCAGGGAGAAGAGTGAGAGAGAGACAAACCCTGTTTGTGCTTGTTCAGGAGTGCTAGATCAGGGAGAAGAGTGAGAGAGAGAGACAAACCCTGTTTGTGCTTGTTCAGGAGTGCTAGATCAGGGAGAAGAGTGAGAGAGGGAGACAAACCCTGTTTGTGCTTGTTCAGGAGTGCTAGATCAGGGAGAAGAGTGAGAGAGAGAGACAAACCCTGTTTGTGCTTGTTCAGGAGTGCTAGATCAGGGAGAAGAGTGAGAGAGAGAGACAAACCCTGTTTGTGCTTGTTCAGGAGTGCTAGATCAGGGAGAAGAGTGAGAGAGAGAGACAAACCCTGTTTGTGCTTGTTCAGGAGTGCTAGATCAGGGAGAAGAGTGAGAGAGAGACAAACCCTGTTCGTGCTTGTTCAGGAGTGCTAGATCAGGGAGAAGAGTGAGAGAGAGAGACAAACCCTGTTTGTGCTTGTTCAGGAGTGCTAGATCAGGGAGAAGAGTGAGAGAGAGACAAACCCTGTTTGTGCTTGTTCAGGAGTGCTAGATCAGGGAGAAGAGTGAGAGAGAGAGACAAACCCTGTTTGTGCTTGTTCAGGAGTGCTAGATCAGGGAGAAGAGTGAGAGAGAGACACACCCTGTTTGTGCTTGTTCAGGAGTGCTAGATCAGGGAGAAGAGTGAGAGAGAGAGACAAACCCTGTTTGTGCTTGTTCAGGAGTGCTAGATCAGGGAGAAGAGTGAGAGAGAGACAAACCCTGTTTGTGCTTGTTCAGGAGTGCTAATTCAGGAAGAAGAGTGAGAGAGAGAGACAAACCCTGTTTGTGCTTGTTCAGGAGTGCTAGATCAGGGAGAAGAGTGAGAGAGAGACAAACCATGTTTGTGCTTGTTCAGGAGTGCTAGATCAGGGAGAAGAGTGAGAGAGAGACAAACCCTGTTTGTGCTTGTTCAGGAGTGCTAGATCAGGAAGAAGAGTGAGAGAGAGAGACAAACCCTGTTTGTGCTTGTTCAGGAGTGCTAGATCAGGGAGAAGAGTGAGAGAGAGACAAACCCTGTTTGTGCTTGTTCAGGAGTGCTAGATCAGGGAGAAGAGTGAGAGAGAGACAAACCCTGTTTGTGCTTGTTCAGGAGTGCTAGATCAGGAAGAAGAGTGAGAGAGAGAGACAAACCCTGTTTGTGCTTGTTCAGGAGTGCTAGATCAGGGAGAAGAGTGAGAGAGAGAGACAAACCCTGTTTGTGCTTGTTCAGGAGTGCTAGATCAGGAAGAAGAGTGAGAGAGAGAGACAAACCCTGTTTGTGCTTGTTCAGGAGTGCTAGATCAGGGAGAAGAGTGAGAGAGAGACAAACCATGTTTGTGCTTGTTCAGGAGTGCTAGATCAGGGAGAAGAGTGAGAGAGAGACAAACCCTGTTTGTGCTTGTTCAGGAGTGCTAGATCAGGAAGAAGAGTGAGAGAGAGAGACAAACCCTGTTTGTGCTTGTTCAGGAGTGCTAGATCAGGGAGAAGAGTGAGAGAGAGACAAACCCTGTTTGTGCTTGTTCAGGAGTGCTAGATCAGGGAGAAGAGTGAGAGAGAGACAAACCCTGTTTGTGCTTGTTCAGGAGTGCTAGATCAGGGAGAAGAGTGAGAGAGAGAGACAAACCCTGTTTGTGATTGTTCAGGAGTGCTAGATCAGGGAGAAGAGTGAGAGAGAGACAAACCCTGTTTGTGCTTGTTCAGGAGTGCTAGATCAGGAAGAAGAGTGAGAGAGAGAGACAAATCCTGTTTGTGCTTGTTCAGGAGTGCTAGATCAGGAAGAAGAGTGAGAGAGAGAGACAAACCCTGTTTGTGCTTGTTCAGGAGTGCTAGATCAGGGAGAAGAGTGAGAGAGAGAGACAAACCCTGTTTGTGCTTGTTCAGGAGTGCTAGATCAGGGAGAAGAGTGAGAGAGAGAGACAAACCCTGTTTGTGCTTGTTCAGGAGTGCTAGATCAGGGAGAAGAGTGAGAGAGAGAGACAAACCCTGTTTGTGCTTGTTCAGGAGTGCTAGATCAGGAAGAAGAGTGAGAGAGAGAGACAAACCCTGTTTGTGCTTGTTCAGGAGTGCTAGATCAGGGAGAAGAGTGAGAGAGAGAGACAAACCCTGTTTGTGCTTGTTCAGGAGTGCTAGATCAGGGAGAAGAGTGAGAGAGAGAGACAAACCCTGTTTGTGCTTGTTCAGGAGTGCTAGATCAGGGAGAAGAGTGAGAGAGAGACAAACCCTGTTTGTGCTTGTTCAGGAGTGCTAGATCAGGGAGAAGAGTGAGAGAGAGAGACAAACCCTGTTTGTGCTTGTTCAGGAGTGCTAGATCAGGGAGAAGAGTGAGAGAGAGAGACAAACCCTGTTTGTGCTTGTTCAGGAGTGCTAGATCAGGGAGAAGAGTGAGAGAGAGAGACAAACCCTGTTTGTGCTTGTTCAGGAGTGCTAGATCAGGGAGAAGAGTGAGAGAGAGAGACAAACCCTGTTTGTGCTTGTTCAGGAGTGCTAGATCAGGGAGAAGAGTGAGAGAGAGAGACAAACCCTGGTTGTGCTTGTTCAGGAGTGCTAGATCAGGGAGAAGAGTGAGAGAGAGACACACACTGTTTGTGCTTGTTCAGGAGTGCTAGATCAGGGAGAAGAGTGAGAGAGAGACAAACCCTGTTTGTGCTTGTTCAGGAGTGCTCGATCAGGGAGAAGAGTGAGAGAGAGAGACAAACCCTGTTTGTGCTTGTTCAGGAGTGCTAGATCAGGGAGAAGAGTGAGAGAGAGACAAACCCTGTTTGTGCTTGTTCAGGAGTGCTAGATCAGGGAGAAGAGTGAGAGAGAGAGACAAACCCTGTTTGTGCTTGTTCAGGAGTGCTAGATCAGGGAGAAGAGTGAGAGAGGGAGACAAACCCTGTTTGTGCTTGTTCAGGAGTGCTAGATCAGGGAGAAGAGTGAGAGAGAGAGACAAACCCTGTTTGTGCTTGTTCAGGAGTGCTAGATCAGGGAGAAGAGTGAGAGAGAGAGACAAACCCTGTTTGTGCTTGTTCAGGAGTGCTAGATCAGGGAGAAGAGTGAGAGAGAGAGACAAACCCTGTTTGTGCTTGTTCAGGAGTGCTAGATCAGGGAGAAGAGTGAGAGAGAGACAAACCCTGTTCGTGCTTGTTCAGGAGTGCTAGATCAGGGAGAAGAGTGAGAGAGAGAGACAAACCCTGTTTGTGCTTGTTCAGGAGTGCTAGATCAGGGAGAAGAGTGAGAGAGAGACAAACCCTGTTTGTGCTTGTTCAGGAGTGCTAGATCTGGGAGAAGAGTGAGAGAGAGAGACAAACCCTGTTTGTGCTTGTTCAGGAGTGCTAGATCAGGGAGAAGAGTGAGAGAGAGACACACCCTGTTTGTGCTTGTTCAGGAGTGCTAGATCAGGGAGAAGAGTGAGAGAGAGAGACAAACCCTGTTTGTGCTTGTTCAGGAGTGCTAGATCAGGGAGAAGAGTGAGAGAGAGAGACAAACCCTGTTTGTGCTTGTTCAGGAGTGCTAGATCAGGGAGAAGAGTGAGAGAGAGAGACAAACCCTGTTTGTGCTTGTTCAGGAGTGCTAGATCAGGAAGAAGAGTGAGAGAGAGACAAACCCTGTTTGTGCTTGTTCAGGAGTGCTAGATCAGGAAGAAGAGTGAGAGAGAGAGACAAACCCTGTTTGTGCTTGTTCAGGAGTGCTAGATCAGGAAGAAGAGTGAGAGAGAGAGACAAACCCTGTTTGTGCTTGTTCAGGAGTGCTAGATCAGGGAGAAGAGTGAGAGAGAGAGACAAACCCTGTTTGTGCTTGTTCAGGAGTGCTAGATCAGGGAGAAGAGTGAGAGAGAGAGACAAACCCTGTTTGTGCTTGTTCAGGAGTGCTAGATCAGGGAGAAGAGTGAGAGAGAGAGACAAACCCTGTTTGTGCTTGTTCAGGAGTGCTAGATCAGGGAGAAGAGTGAGAGAGAGAGACAAACCCTGTTTGTGCTTGTTCAGGAGTGCTAGATCAGGGAGAAGAGTGAGAGAGAGAGACAAATCCTGTTTGTGCTTGTTCAGGAGTGCTAGATCAGGGAGAAGAGTGAGAGAGAGAGACAAACCCTGTTTGTGCTTGTTCAGGAGTGCTAGATCAGGGAGAAGAGTGAGAGAGAGACAAACCCTGTTTGTGCTTGTTCAGGAGTGCTAGATCAGGGAGAAGAGTGAGAGAGAGAGACAAACCCTGTTTGAGCTTGTTCAGGAGTGCTAGATAAGGGAGAAGAGTGAGAGAGAGAGACAAACCCTGTTTGTGCTTGTTCAGGAGTGCTAGATCAGGGAGAAGAGTGAGAGAGAGAGACAAACCCTGTTTGTGCTTGTTCAGGAGTGCTAGATCAGGGAGAAGAGTGAGAGAGAGAGACAAACCCTGTTTGTGCTTGTTCAGGAGTGCTAGATCAGGGAGAAGAGTGAGAGAGAGAGACAAATCCTGTTTGTGCTTGTTCAGGAGTGCTAGATCAGGGAGAAGAGTGAGAGAGAGAGACAAACCCTGTTTGTGCTTGTTCAGGAGTGCTAGATCAGGGAGAAGAGTGAGAGAGAGACAAACCATGTTTGTGCTTGTTCAGGAGTGCTAGATCAGGGAGAAGAGTGAGAGAGAGAGACAAACCCTGTTTGAGCTTGTTCAGGAGTGCTAGATAAGGGAGAAGAGTGAGAGAGAGACAAACCCTGTTTGTGCTTGTTCAGGAGTGCTAGATCAGGAAGAAGAGTGAGAGAGAGACAAACCCTGTTTGTGCTTGTTCAGGAGTGCTAGATCAGGGAGAAGAGTGAGAGAGAGACACACCCTGTTTGTGCTTGTTCAGGAGTGCTAGATCAGGGAGAAGAGTGAGAGAGAGACAACCCCTGTTTGTGCTTGTTCAGGAGTGCTAGATCAGGGAGAAGAGTGAGAGAGAGACAAACCCTGTTTGTGCTTGTTCAGGAGTGCTAGATCAGGGAGAAGAGTGAGAGAGAGACAAACCCTGTTTGTGCTTGTTCAGGAGTGCTAGATCAGGGAGAAGAGTGAGAGAGAGAGACAAACCCTGTTTGTGCTGGTTCAGGAGTGCTAGATCAGGGAGAAGAGTGAGAGAGAGAGAGACAAACCCTGTTTGTGCTTGTTCAGGAGTGCTAGATCAGGGAGAAGAGTGAGAGAGAGAGACAAACCCTGTTTGTGCTTGTTCAGGAGTGCTAGATCAGGGAGAAGAGTGAGAGAGAGACAAACCCTGTTTGTGCTTGTTCAGGAGTGCTAGATCAGGGAGAAGAGTGAGAGAGAGAGACAAACCCTGTTTGTGCTTGTTCAGGAGTGCTAGATCAGGGAGAAGAGTGAGAGAGAGAGACAAACCCTGTTTGTGCTTGTTCAGGAGTGCTAGATCAGGGAGAAGAGTGAGAGAGAGACAAACCCTGTTTGTGCTTGTTCAGGAGTGCTAGATCAGGGAGAAGAGTGAGAGAGAGACAAACCCTGTTTGTGCTTGTTCAGGAGTGCTAGATCAGGAAGAAGAGTGAGAGAGAGAGACAAACCCTGTTTGTGCTTGTTCAGGAGTGCTAGATCAGGGAGAAGAGTGAGAGAGAGAGACAAACCCTGTTTGTGCTTGTTCAGGAGTGCTAGATCAGGGAGAAGAGTGAGAGAGAGACAAACCCTGTTTGTGCTTGTTCAGGAGTGCTAGATCAGGGAGAAGAGTGAGAGAGAGAGACAAACCCTGTTTGTGCTTGTTCAGGAGTGCTAGATCAGGGAGAAGAGTGAGAGAGAGAGACAAACCCTGTTTGTGCTTGTTCAGGAGTGCTAGATCAGGGAGAAGAGTGAGAGAGAGACAAACCCTGTTTGTGCTTGTTCAGGAGTGCTAGATCAGGGAGAAGAGTGAAAGAGAGACAAACCCTGTTTGTGCTTGTTCAGGAGTGCTATATCAGGAAGAAGAGTGAGAGAGAGAGACAAACCCTGTTTGTGCTTGTTCAGGAGTGCTAGATCAGGGAGAAGAGTGAGAGAGAGAGACAAACCCTGTTTGTGCTTGTTCAGGAGTGCTAGATCAGGGAGAAGAGTGAGAGAGAGAGACAAACCCTGTTTGTGCTTGTTCAGGAGTGCTAGATCAGGGAGAAGAGTGAGAGAGAGACAAACCCTGTTTGTGCTTGTTCAGGAGTGCTAGATCAGGGAGAAGAGTGAGAGAGAGAGACAAACCCTGTTTGTGCTTGTTCAGGAGTGCTATATCAGGGAGAAGAGTGAGAGAGAGAGACAAACCCTGTTTGTGCTTGTTCAGGAGTGCTAGATCAGGAAGAAGAGTGAGAGAGAGAGACAAACCCTGTTTGTGCTTGTTCAGGAGTGCTAGATCAGGGAGAAGAGTGAGAGAGAGAGACAAACCCTGTTTGTGCTTGTTCAGGAGTGCTAGATCAGGGAGAAGAGTGAGAGAGAGAGACAAATCCTGTTTGTGCTTGTTCAGGAGTGCTAGATCAGGGAGAAGAGTGAGAGAGAGAGACAACCCTGTTTGTGCTTGTTCAGGAGTGCTAGATCAGGGAGAAGAGTGAGAGAGAGACAAACCCTGTTTGTGCTTGTTCAGGAGTGCTAGATCAGGGAGAAGAGTGAGAGAGAGAGACAAACCCTGTTTGAGCTTGTTCAGGAGTGCTAGATAAGGGAGAAGAGTGAGAGAGAGACAAACCCTGTTTGTGCTTGTTCAGGAGTGCTAGATCAGGAAGAAGAGTGAGAGAGAGACAAACCCTGTTTGTGCTTGTTCAGGAGTGCTAGATCAGGGAGAAGAGTGAGAGAGAGACACACCCTGTTTGTGCTTGTTCAGGAGTGCTAGATCAGGGAGAAGAGTGAGAGAGAGACAACCCCTGTTTGTGCTTGTTCAGGAGTGCTAGATCAGGGAGAAGAGTGAGAGAGAGACAAACCCTGTTTGTGCTTGTTCAGGAGTGCTAGATCAGGGAGAAGAGTGAGAGAGAGACAAACCCTGTTTGTGCTTGTTCAGGAGTGCTAGATCAGGGAGAAGAGTGAGAGAGAGAGACAAACCCTGTTTGTGCTGGTTCAGGAGTGCTAGATCAGGGAGAAGAGTGAGAGAGAGAGAGACAAACCCTGTTTGTGCTTGTTCAGGAGTGCTAGATCAGGGAGAAGAGTGAGAGAGAGAGACAAACCCTGTTTGTGCTTGTTCAGGAGTGCTAGATCAGGGAGAAGAGTGAGAGAGAGACAAACCCTGTTTGTGCTTGTTCAGGAGTGCTAGATCAGGGAGAAGAGTGAGAGAGAGAGACAAACCCTGTTTGTGCTTGTTCAGGAGTGCTAGATCAGGGAGAAGAGTGAGAGAGAGAGACAAACCCTGTTTGTGCTTGTTCAGGAGTGCTAGATCAGGGAGAAGAGTGAGAGAGAGAGACAAACCCTGTTTGTGCTTGTTCAGGAGTGCTAGATCAGGGAGAAGAGTGAGAGAGAGACAAACCCTGTTTGTGCTTGTTCAGGAGTGCTAGATCAGGAAGAAGAGTGAGAGAGAGAGACAAACCCTGTTTGTGCTTGTTCAGGAGTGCTAGATCAGGGAGAAGAGTGAGAGAGAGAGACAAACCCTGTTTGTGCTTGTTCAGGAGTGCTAGATCAGGGAGAAGAGTGAGAGAGAGACAAACCCTGTTTGTGCTTGTTCAGGAGTGCTAGATCAGGGAGAAGAGTGAGAGAGAGAGACAACCCCTGTTTGTGCTTGTTCAGGAGTGCTAGATCAGGGAGAAGAGTGAGAGAGAGAGACAAACCCTGTTTGTGCTTGTTCAGGAGTGCTAGATCAGGGAGAAGAGTGAGAGAGAGACAAACCCTGTTTGTGCTTGTTCAGGAGTGCTAGATCAGGGAGAAGAGTGAGAGAGAGACAAACCCTGTTTGTGCTTGTTCAGGAGTGCTAGATCAGGAAGAAGAGTGAGAGAGAGAGACAAACCCTGTTTGTGCTTGTTCAGGAGTGCTAGATCAGGGAGAAGAGTGAGAGAGAGAGACAAACCCTGTTTGTGCTTGTTCAGGAGTGCTAGATCAGGGAGAAGAGTGAGAGAGAGAGACAAACCCTGTTTGTGCTGTTCAGGAGTGCTAGATCAGGGAGAAGAGTGAGAGAGAGACAAACCCTGTTTGTGCTTGTTCAGGAGTGCTAGATCAGGGAGAAGAGTGAGAGAGAGAGACAAACCCTGTTTGTGCTTGTTCAGGAGTGCTATATCAGGGAGAAGAGTGAGAGAGAGAGACAAACCCTGTTTGTGCTTGTTCAGGAGTGCTAGATCAGGAAGAAGAGTGAGAGAGAGAGACAAACCCTGTTTGTGCTTGTTCAGTAGTGCTAGATCAGGGAGAAGAGTGAGAGAGAGACAAACCCTGTTTGTGCTTGTTCAGGAGTGCCTAGATCAGGGAGAAGAGTGAGAGAGAGAGACAAACCCTGTTTGTGCTTGTTCAGGAGTGCTAGATCAGGGAGAAGAGTGAGAGAGAGAGACAAACCCTGTTTGTGCTTGTTCAGGAGTGCTAGATCAGGGAGAAGAGTGAGAGAGAGAGACAAACCCTGTTTGTGCTTGTTCAGGAGTGCTAGATCAGGGAGAAGAGTGAGAGAGAGACAAACCCTGTTTGTGCTTGTTCAGGAGTGCTAGATCAGGGAGAAGAGTGAGAGAGAGACAAACCCTGTTTGTGCTTGTTCAGGAGTGCTAGATCAGGAAGAAGAGTGAGAGAGAGAGACAAACCCTGTTTGTGCTTGTTCAGGAGTGCTAGATCAGGGAGAAGAGTGAGAGAGAGAGACAAACCCTGTTTGTGCTTGTTCAGGAGTGCTAGATCAGGGAGAAGAGTGAGAGAGAGACAAACCCTGTTTGTGCTTGTTCAGGAGTGCTAGATCAGGGAGAAGAGTGAGAGAGAGAGACAAACCCTGTTTGTGCTTGTTCAGGAGTGCTAGATCAGGGAGAAGAGTGAGAGAGAGAGACAAACCCTGTTTGTGCTTGTTCAGGAGTGCTAGATCAGGGAGAAGAGTGAGAGAGAGACAAACCCTGTTTGTGCTTGTTCAGGAGTGCTAGATCATGTAGAAGAGTGAGAGAGAGACAAACCCTGTTTGTGCTTGTTCAGGAGTGCTAGATCAGGAAGAAGAGTGAGAGAGAGAGACAAACCCTGTTTGTGCTTGTTCAGGAGTGCTAGATCAGGGAGAAGAGTGAGAGAGAGAGACAAACCCTGTTTGTGCTTGTTCAGGAGTGCTAGATCAGGGAGAAGAGTGAGAGAGAGAGACAAACCCTGTTTGTGCTTGTTCAGGAGTGCTAGATCAGGGAGAAGAGTGAGAGAGAGACAAACCCTGTTTGTGCTTGTTCAGGAGTGCTAGATCAGGGAGAAGAGTGAGAGAGAGAGACAAACCCTGTTTGTGCTTGTTCAGGAGTGCTATATCAGGGAGAAGAGTGAGAGAGAGAGACAAACCCTGTTTGTGCTTGTTCAGGAGTGCTAGATCAGGGAGAAGAGTGAGAGAGAGAGACAAACCCTGTTTGTGCTTGTTCAGTAGTGCTAGATCAGGGAGAAGAGTGAGAGAGAGACAAACCCTGTTTGTGCTTGTTCAGGAGTGCTAGATCAGGGAGAAGAGGGAGAGAGAGAGACAAACCCTGTTTGTGCTTGTTCAGGAGTGCTAGATCAGGGAGAAGAGTGAGAGATAACAGGGGAAGAACATGTCCCTTTTCCAGACAGGCAGATAATAGATTAGAAGAATCTAGAGATGGAGGGGGAGGGAAGGAGGGAGACGGTTCACTTTGACTGATGTCTTCTCTTCAGACCTGGATGGTAAAATCTGTTCTTGTCACATCGGAACAATCAGGGCTGACATCTAGGGAGGAGAAGAGGGGCGGGGAAGGAGGGGAAGGAGGGGAGAGAGACTGAGAGAATAAGGAGAGTGAGAAGGGTGACATCCATCCATTCCAGGCTGAGCTGAGCTCCTTGTGAGTAACACTTAGTTACAATTGGAAATCAGTGTAACTGCCAAGGGTCTCATTTCTTGGAACCTTGGTAGCATTAAGGTCATCATTACAACACTCAAAGGTCCTTAGTTTAGATATTTCCCCAGACCACTATTAAAGCAGCAAAGAGGATTATTAGGAGATTTTTGGCCTCCTGAGAAATTTACCTTCGCCGCAAACATAGAGGATCAACAAAACAACAGCAGAGTGAGAGAGATTCCACAGAGGAAAATGTATTATCAGTAACATTACAAGTCCTTTATGTTGTAATGGTGCCACTGTTTGTACTTAACTGCACAAAAAAAGAATTGATTTGGCAATCTTCACTATTCACTCTTCATGCCAACACAGCGTCTTGAATGGAATTGGAGTGAATTAAAAAGGGAGCTCCGGGAGCCTGTTCCTCTGCACCTAATGATGTGTTTCACAATGCAGCTGCTCTACTGAGCAGGAGATGGGAGGCTTTCACGCCGTCGGAGAAGAATGATTAAACAATCCCCCTAGAAGATGGAGAGAGAGAGAAAGACAGCGAGATAGAAAAGGGAGAGAAAGAGAGAGAGAGAGAGAGAGAGAGAGAATAAGAAAGAGAGGGGGGGAGAGAGAAGTAAAGGCTTTGTGACAGAGGACTGGCAGGCTGAGTCACTGGTATAGCGGAGAAAAAACTGCTATCATCCCCGTCCTTTTCCTTTCTTCCACGCGTCTCTCACCATCGCGCTCTCCCAATCTTTTTCTTTTCTCTCGTTGCAAACTCTCTCTTTCCATTTCGCTCTTGTGTATTGTTCATGGGATGAGTGTTGTCTTTCTCGGCACTAGGCGTCGTTCACGTGACCAGGGTTGTATCTTTTTAATGGCTGACATTTCCCTGCGCTTCCCCCCTCAAAAGACACGCACCAGCGAAGGAATGTTCCGTGCCTTTCAAAGAAGCATCTTGTTAGTAGCAAGTGAACAATACACTAACACACACACACACACACACACACACACACACACACACACACACACACACACACACACAACACACACACACACACACACACACACACACACACACACCACACACACACACACACACACACACACACACACACACACACACACACACACACACGGGTGCATTTAAAGTAGAAAGATCTATCAGACTTTTCACCTTTCATCATCCTCACACAGAAGCAGGTTCCTCAACTCCCACTCCCTGTTCAAACCTCCTCTGCAGATTCCTTTCGTCCCTTCCCTCCCTCTGATTCTCTCCATCTTTCATTTCCTCCACGGGTTAAAGATGGGGGGGGGGGGATCATATTAAGGCAGCGATAGATTCATAAAATATTTCTTTCTCTGTGCTGGTTGTGGGCAGGCTAGGCCTGGCATTGTGACGATCTGGAGAACGCTGACAGACAGGCACACAGAGAGACAGAAATGAGAGGGTTTAGGCCAGGCTATTTATTATCTTCCTTTATTCTCTTCGTCTCTCTCTCAACCCTTTTTCTTTCCCTCTTCCATCCGTTGACATCCTCTTTCTCCAAACATCTCCCTCTTCTGCTGCATCTTTATATTCCCCATTTAATATGTTGAACATGTTTGTCATTAAGCAGACGCTCTTATCCAAAACGATTTACAGTTAGTGTGTTTATCTTAAGATAGCTAGGTGAAACAACTAAATACAGCTAGGTGAAACAACTCAATACAGCTAGGTGAAACAAACCACATACAGCTAGGTGAACAACTAAATACAGCTAGGTGAACAACTAAATACAGCTAGGTGAAACAACTAATACAGCTAGGTGAAACAACTAAATACAGCTAGGTGAAACAACTAAATACAGCTAGGTGAAACAACTCAATACAGCTAGGTGAAACAACCACATACAGCTAGGTGAAACAACCACATACAGCTAGGTGAAACAACCACATACAGCGAGGTGAAACAACAAATACAACTAGGTGAAACAACCATATACAGCTAGGTGAAACAACTAAATTACATCTAGGTGAAACAACCACATACAGCTAGGTGAAACACTAATACAGCTAGGTGAAACAACTAAATACAGCTAGGTGAAACAACCACATACAGCTAGGTGAAACAACGAAATACAGCTAGGTGAAACAACCACATACAGCTAGGTGAAACAACTAAATACAGCTAGGTGAAACAACCACATACAGCTAGGTGAACAACTAAATACAGCTAGGTGAAACAACCACATACAGCTAGGTGAAATAACTAAATACAGCTAGGTGAAACAACCACATACAGCTAGGAGAGACAACTATAAATACAGCTAGGTGAAACAACTAAATACAGCTAGGTGAAACAACTAAATACAGCTAGGTGAAACAACCACATACAGCTAGGTGAAACAACTAAATACAGCTAGGTGAAACAACTAAATACAGCTAGGTGAACAACTAAATACAGCTAGGTGAAACAACCACATACAGCTAGGAGAGACAAACCACATACAGCTAGGTGAGACAACCACATACAGCTAGGTGAAACAACCACATACAGCTAGGAGAGACAACCACATACAGCTAGGTGAAAAACACACATACAGCTAGGAGAGACAAACCACATACAGCTAGGTGAAACAACCACATACAGCTAGGTGAAACAACCAACATACAGCTAGGAGAGACCACCACATACAGCTAGGTGAAACAACCACATACAGCTAGGTGAAACAACCACATACAGCTAGGTGAGACAACCACATACAGCTAGGTGAAACAACCACATGCAGCTAGGTGAAACAACTAAATACAGCTAGGTGAAACAACCACATACAGCTAGGTGAGACAACCACATACAGCTAGGTGAAACAAACCACATGCTGCTAGGTGAAACAACTAAATACAGCTAGGTGAAACAACCACATACAGCTAGGTGAAACAAACTAAATACAGCTAGGTGAAACAACTCAATACAGCTAGGTGAAACAACCACATACAGCTAGGTGAAACAACTAAATACAGCTAGGTGAAACAACTAAATACAGCTAGGTGAAACAACCACATACAGCTAGGTGAAACAACTAAATACAGCTAGGTGAAACAACCACATACAGCTAGGTGAAACAACTAAATACATCTAGGTGAAACAACCACATACAGCTAGGTGAAACAACTAAATACAGCTAGGTGAAACAACTAAATACAGCTAGGTGAACACAACCACATACAGCTAGTGAAACAAACTAAATACAGCTAGTGTGAAAACAACCACATACAGCTAGGTGAAACAACTAAATACAGCTAGGGTGAAACAACCACATACAGCTAGGTGAAACAACTAAATACAGCTAGGGTGAAAACAACCACATACAGCTAGGTGAAATAACTAAATACAGCTAGGTGAAACAACCACATACAGCTAGGAGAGACAACTAAATACAGCTAGGTGAAACAACTAAATACAGCTAGGTGAAACACTAAATACAGCTAGGTGAAACAACCACATACAGCAGGTTAAACAACTAAATACAGCTAGGTGAAACAACTAAATACAGCTAGGTGAAACAACTAAATACAGCTAGGTGAACAACCACATACAGCTAGGGTGAAAACAACTAAATACAGCTAGGTGAAACAACTAAATACAGCTAGTATGAAACAACCAAATACAGCTAGGTGAAACAACCACATACAGCTAGGGTGAAACAACTAAATACAGCTAGGTGAAACAACTAAATACAGCTTAGGTGAAACAACCACATACAGCAGGTGAAACAACTAAATCAAGCTAGGTGAAACAACCACATACAGCTAGGTGAAACAACTAAATACAGCTAGGTGAAACAACCACATACAGCTAGGTGAAACAACTAAATACAGCTAGGGAAACAACTCAATACAGCTAGGTGAAACAACCACATACAGCTAGGTGAAACAACTAAATACAGCTAGGTGAAACAACTAAATACAGCTAGGTGAAACAACCACATAAGCTAGGTGAAACAACTAAATACAGCTAGGTGAAACAACACATCAAGCTAGGTGAAACAAACTAAATACATCTAGGTGAAACAACCACATACAGCTAGGTGAAACAACTAAATACAGCTAGTGAAACAACTAAATACAGCTAGGTGAAACAACCACATACAGCTAGGTGAAACCAACTAAATACAGCTAGGTGAAACAACCACATACAGCTAGGTGAAACAACTAAATACAGCTAGGTGAAACAACCACATACAGCTAGGTGAAACAACTAAATACAGCTAGGTGAAACAACCACATACAGCTAGGTGAAATAACTAAATACAGCTAGGTGAAACAACCACATACAGCTAGGAGAGACAACTAAATACAGCTAGGTGAAACAACTAAATACAGCTAGGTGAAACAACTAAATACAGCTAGGTGAAACAACCACATACAGCTAGGTGAAACAACTAAATACAGCTAGGTGAAACAACTAAATACAGCTAGGTGAAACAACTAAATACAGCTAGGTGAAACAACTAAATACAGCTAGGTGAGACAACCACATACAGCTAGGTGAAACAACCACATACAGCTAGGTGAAACAGCCACATGCAGCTAGGTGAAACAACTAAATACAGCTAGGTGAAACAACCACATACAGCTAGGTGAAACAACCACAAACAGCTAGGTGAAACAACCACATACAGCTAGGTGAAACAACTAAATACAGCTAGGTGAAACAACCACATACAGCTAGGTGAAACAACCACATACAGCTAGGTGAAACAACCACATACAGCTAGGAGAGACCAACACATACAGCTAGGTGAAACAACCACATACAGCTAGGTGAAACAACCACATACAGCTAGGTGAGACAACCACATACAGCTAGGAGAAACAACCACATACAGCTAGGTGAAACAACTAAATACAGCTAGGTGAAACAACCACATACAGCTGGGAGAGACAACCACATACAGCTAGGTGAAACAACCATATACAGCTAGGTGAAGCAACCACATACAGCTAGGTGAAACAACCTCATACAGCTAGGTTAAACAACCATATACAGCTAGGTTAAACAACCACATACAGCTAGGTGAAACAACCACATACAGCTAGGTGAAACAACCACATACAGCTAGGAGAGACAACCACATACAGCTAGGTGAAACAACCACATACAGCTAGGTGAAACAACCACATACAGCTAGGTGAGACAACCACATACAGCTAGGTGAAACAACCACATGCAGCTAGGTGAAACAACTAAATACAGCTAGGTGAAACAACCACATACAGCTAGGTGAGACAACCACATACAGCTAGGTGAAACAACCACATGCAGCTAGGTGAAACAACTAAATACAGCTAGGTGAAACAACCACATACAGCTAGGTGAAACAACTAAATACAGCTAGGTGAACCAACAACAATACAGCTAGGTGAAACAACCACATACAGCTAGGTGTGAAACAACTAAATACAGCTAGGTGAAACAACCAAATACAGCTAGGTGAAACAACCACATACAGCTAGGTGAAATGTGAAACAACTAAATACAGCTAGGTGAAACAACCACATACAGCTAGGTGAAACAACTAAATACAGCTAGGTGAAACAACCACATACAGCTAGGTGAAACAACTAAATACAGCTAGGTGAAACAACTAAATACAGCTAGGTGAAACAACCACATACAGCTAGGTGAAACAACTAAATACAGCTAGGTGAAACAACCACATACAGCTAGGTGAGAAAACAACTAAATACAGCTAGGTGAAACAACCACATACAGCTAGGTGAAACAACCAAATACAGCTAGGTGAAACAACCACATACAGCTAGGTGAAATAACCTAAATACAGCTAGGTGAAACAACCACATACAGCTAGGAGAGACAACTAAATACAGCTAGGTGAAACAACCAATACAGCTAGGTGAAACAACCTAAATACAGCTAGGTGAAACAACCACATACAGCTAGGTGAAACAACCAAATACAGCTAGGTGAAACAACTAAATACAGCTAGGTGAAACAACTAATACAGCTAGGTGAAACAACCACATACAGCTAGGTGAAACAACCAAATACAGCTAGGTGAAACAACCAAATACAGCTAGGTGAAACAACCAAATACAGCTAGGTGAAACAACCACATACAGCTAGGTGAACAACAACTAAATACAGCTAGGTGAAACAACCACATACAGCTAGGTGAAACAACCACATACAGCTAGGTGAAAACAACCAATACAGCTAGGTGAAACAACCACATACAGCTAGGTGAAACAACTACATACAGCTAGGTGAAACAACCACATACAGCTAGGTGAAACAACCAATACAGCTAGGTGAAACAACCAATACAGCTAGGTGAAACAACCACATACAGCTAGGTGAAACAACTACATACAGCTAGGTGAAACAACAAATACAGCTAGGTGAAACAACCACATACAGCTAGGTGAAACAACCAAATACAGCTAGGTGAAACAACCACATACAGCTAGGTGAAACAACAACACATAAGCAGGTATGAAACAACCACATACAGCTAGGTGAAACAACCAAATACAGCTAGGTGAAACAACCAATACAGCTAGGTGAAACAACCACATACAGCTAGGTGAAACACCAAATACAGCTAGGTGAAACAACCACATACAGCTAGGTGAAACAACTAACATACAGCTAGGTGAAACAACCACATACAGCTAGGTGAAACAACCACATACAGCTAGGTGAAACAACCACATACAGCTAGGTGAAACAACCACATACAGCTAGGTGAAACAACCACATACAGCTAGGAGAGACAACCACATACAGCTAGGTGAAACAACCACATACAGCTAGGTGAAACAACCACATACAGCTAGGAGAAACAACCACATACAGCTAGGTGAAACAACCAAATACAGCTAGGTGAAACAACCAAATACAGCTAGGGTGAAACAACCACATACAGCTAGGTGAAACAACTAAATACAGCTAGGTGAGACAACCACATACAGCTAGGTGAAACAACCACATACAGCTAGGTGAAACAACCACATACAGCTAGGTGAAACAACCAAATACAGCTAGGTGAAACAAACCACATACAGCTAGGTGAAACAACCACATACAGCTAGGTGAAACAACCACATACAGCTAGGTGAAACAACCAAATACAGCTAGGTGAAAAAACACATACAGCTAGGTGAAACAACCACATACAGCTAGGGTGAAACAACACATACAGCTAGGTGAGAACAACAAATACAGCTAGTGAAACAACCACATACAGCTAGGTGAAACAACCACATACAGCTAGGTGAGACAACCACATACAGCTAGGAGAAACAACCACATACAGCTAGGTGACAACTAAATACAGCTAGGTGAAACAACCACATACAGCTAGGAGAGACAACCACATACAGCTAGGTGAAACAACCACATACAGCTAGGTGAAGACAACCACATACAGCTAGGTGAAACAACCACATACAGCTAGGTGAAACAACAATACAGCTAGGTGAAACAACACATACAGCTAGTGAGAAACAACCACATACAGCTAGGTGAAACAAACATACAGCTAGGTGAAACAACCACATACAGCTAGGTGAAACAACCACATACAGCTAGGTGAGACAACCACATACAGCTAGGTGAGACAACCACATACAGCTAGGTGAGACAACCACATACAGCTAGGTGAAACAACCACATACAGCAAGGAGAAACAACCACATACAGCTAGCAGAGACAACCACATACAGCTAGGTGAGACAACCACATACAGCTAGGTGAGACAACCACATACAGCTAGGTGAGACAACCACATACAGCTAGGTGAAAAAACCACATACAGCTAGGTGAGACAACACATACAGCTAGGTGAAACAACCACATACAGCTAGGTGAAACAACCACATACAGCTAGGAGAGACAACCACATACAGCTAGGTGAGACAACCACATACAGCTAGGAGAGACAACCACATACAGCTAGGTGAGACAACCACATACAGCTAGGTGAGACAACCACATACAGCTAGGTAAAACAACCACATACAGCTAGGAGAGACAACCACATACAGCTAGGTGAAAACAACCAATACAGCTAGGAGAGACAACCACATACAGCTAGGTAAAAACACCACATACAGCTAGGAGAGACAACCACATACAGCTAGGTGAAAACAACCACATACAGCTAGGTGAGACAACCACATACAGCTAGGTGAAACAACCACATACAGCTAGGTGAGACAACCACATACAGCTAGTGTGAAAAACCACATACAGCTAGGTGAGACAACCACATACAGCTAGGTGAAACAACCACATACAGCTAGGTGAAACAACCACATACAGCTAGGTGAGACAACCACATACAGCTAGGTGAAACAACCACATACAGCTAGGTGAGACAACCACATACAGCTAGGTGAGACAACCAACCCTACAGCTAGGTGAGACAACCACATACAGCTAGGTGAAACAACCACATACAGCTAGGTGAGACAACACATACAGCTAGGTGAAACAACCACTACAGCTAGGTGAAACAACCACATACAGCTAGGTGAAACAACCACATACAGCTAGGAGAAACAACCACTACAGCTAGGTGAGAAACAACACATACAGCTAGGTGAAACAACCACATACAGCTAGGTGAAACAACCACATACAGCTAGGTGAAACAACCACATACAGCTAGGTGAAACAACCAAATACAGCTAGGTGAAACAACCAAATACAGCTAGGTGAAACAACTAAATACAGCTAGGTGAAACAACCACATACAGCTAGGTGAAACAACTAAATACAGCTAGGTGAAACTCAAAACAACTAAAATACAGCTAGGTGAAACAACCACATACAGCTAGGTGAAACAACCACCACATACAGCTAGGTGAAACAACTAAATACAGCTAGGTGAAACAACTAAATACAGCTAGGTGTGAAACAACTAAATACAGCTAGGTGAAACAACCACATACAGCTAGGTGAGAACAACCACATACAGCTAGGTGAAAACAACCACATACAGCTAGGTGAAACAACTAAATACAGCTAGGTGAAACAACCACATACAGCTAGGTGAAACAACCACATACAGCTAGGTGTGAACAACTAAAACAGCTAGGTGAAACAACCACATACAGCTAGGTGAAACAACTAAATACAGCTAGGTGAAACAACTAAAATAAGCTAGGTGAAACACCACATACAGCTAGGTGAGACAACCACATACAGCTAGGTGAGACAACACATACAGCTAGGTGAAACAACCACATACAGCTAGGTGAAAAAAACAGATCAGAATACAGCAGGGAGAAAAAACCACATACAGCTAGGTGAAAAAACCACATACAGCTAGGTAGACAACACATACAGCTAGGTGAAACAACCACATACAGCTAGGTGAAACAACCACATACAGCTAGGTGAGACAACCACATACAGCTAGGTGAAAAAACCACATACAGCTAGGTGAGACAACCACATACAGCTAGGTGAAACAACCACATACAGCTAGGTGAAACAACCACATACAGCTAGGAGAAACAACCACATACAGCTAGGAGAGACAACCACATACAGCTAGGTGAGACAACCACATACGGCTAGGTGAGACAACCACATACAGCTAGGTGAGACAACCAATACAGCTAGGTGAGACAACCACATACAGCTAGGTGAGACAAACACATACAGCTAGGTGAAACAACCACATACAGCTAGGTGAAACAACCAAATACAGCTAGGAGACAAACCACATAAGCTAGGTGAGACAACCACATACAGCTAGGAGAGACACCACATACAGCTAGGTGAGACAACCACATACAGCTAGGTGAAACAAACCACATACAGCTAGGAAAACAACCAATACAGCTAGGTGGGACAACCACATACAGCTAGGTGAAACAACCACAACAGCTAGGAGAGACAACCACCATACAGCTAGGAGAAACAACCACATACAGCTAGGTGAGACAACCACCATACAGCTAGGTGAAACAACCACATACAGCTAGGTGAGACAACCACATACAGCTAGGTNCCACATACAGCTAGGTGAAACATCCACATACAGCTAGGTGAAACACACCACATACAGCTAGGTGAGACAACCACATACAGCTAGGTGAAACAACCCACATACAGCTAGGTGAAACAACCACATACAGCTAGGTTAAACAACATATACAGCTAGGTGAAACAACCATAACAGCTAGGTGAGACAACCACATACGCTAGGTGAAACAACCACATACAGCTAGGTTAAACAACCACATACAGCTAGGTGAGACAACCACATACAGCTAGGTGAGAACAACAACATACAGCTTGGTGAACAACCACATACAGCTAGGGTGAAACAACCACATACAGCTAGGAGAGACCACACATACAGCTAGGTGAAAACAACCACATACAGCTAGGAGAAACAACAACATACAGCTAGGTGAGACAACCACATACAGCTAGGGAGAACACAACCACATACAGCTAGGTAGGTGAGACAACCACATACAGCTTGGTGAAAACAACAACAACACATACAGCTAGGTGAAACAACGACATACAGCTAGGAGAGACCACCACATACAGCTAGGTGAAACAACCAAATACAGCTAGGTGAGACAACCACATACAGCTAGGTGAAGACAACCAATACAGCTAGGTGAAACAACGAAACACCACATACAGCTAGGTGAGACAACCACATACAGCTAGGTAAAACAACCACATACAGCTCAGCTAGGAGAGACAACACATACAGCTAGGTGAGACAACCACAATACAGCTAGGAGAAGAAACAACCACAGACAGCTAGGTGAAACAACCACATACGCTAGGAGAAACAACAACATACAGCTAGGTGAGACAACCACATACAGCTAGGTGAAACAACCACATACAGCTAGGTGAGAACAACCACATACAGCTAGGTGAGACAACCACATACAGCTATGTGAAACAAACACATACAGCTAGGTGAAAAACAACCACATACAGCTAGGAGAAACATCACATACAGCTAGGTGAAAACAACCACATACAGCTAGGTGAAACAACTAAATACAGCTAGGTGAAACAACACAACAGCTAGGTGAAAAACTAAATACAGCTAGGTGAAACAACTAAATACAGCTAGGTGAAACAACCACATACAGCTAGGTGAAACAACTAAATACAGCTAGGTGAAACAACTAAATACAGCTAGGGTGAAACAACTAAATACAGCTAGGTGAAACAACTCATACAGCTAGGTGAAAACAACTAAATACAGCTAGGTGAAACAACTAATACAGCTAGGTGAAACAACTAAATACAGCTAGGTGAAACAACTAAATACAGCTAGGTGAGACAAACACATACAGCTAGGTGAGACAACCACATACAGCTAGGTGAAACAACCACATACAGCTAGGTGAAACAACTAAATACAGCTAGGTGAAACAACCACATACAGCTAGGTGAGACAACCACATACAGCTAGGTGAAACAACCACATACAGCTAGGTGAAACAACTAAAAAAACAATACAGCTAGGTGAAACAACCACATACAGCTAGGTGAAACAACCACATACAGCTAGGTGAAACAACTAAATACAGCTAGGTGAAACAACCACATACAGCTAGGTGAAACAACCACATACAGCTAGGTGAAACAACCACATACAGCTAGGAGAGACCACCACATACAGCTAGGTGAACAACCACATACAGCTAGGTGAAGACAAACACATACAGCTAGGTGAAACAACCACATACAGCTAGGTGAGAACAACACATACAGCTAGGTGAACAACCACATACAGCTAGGTGAAAACAACCACATACAGCTAGGTGAGACAACCACATACAGCTAGGTGAAACAACCACATACAGCTAGGTGAAACAACACATACAGCTAGGTGAAACAACACATACAGCTAGGTGAGACAACCACATACAGCTAGGTGAAACAACCACATACAGCTAGGAGAGAAAACCAAATACAGCTAGGTGAGACAACCACATACAGCTAGGTGAAACAACCACATACAGCTAGGTGAACAACCACATACAGCTAGGTGAAACAACCACATACAGCTAGGTGTGAAACAACCACAGACAGCTAGGTGAGACAACCACATACAGCTAGGTGAAACAACCACATACAGCTAGGTGAAACAACTAAATACAGCTAGGTGAAACAACCACATACAGCTAGGAGAAACAACCACATACAGCTAGGTGAAACAACCACATACAGCTAGGTGAAACAACCACATACAGCTAGGTGAGACAACCACATACAGCTAGGTGAAACAACCAATACAGCTAGGTGAAACAACCACAATACAGCTAGGAGAGACAACCACATACAGCTAGGTGAGAAACAACCACATACAGCTAGGTGAAACAACCACATACAGCTAGGTGAACAACTAAATACAGCTAGGTGAAACAACCACATACAGCTAGGTGAAACAACTAAATACAGCTAGGTGAAACAACTAAATACAGCTAGGTGAAACAACCACATACAGCTAGGTGAAACAACCACATACAGCTAGGTGAAACAACCACATACAGCTAGGTGAAACAACCACATACAGCTAGGAGAGACAACTAAATACAGCTAGGTGAAACAACCACATACAGCTAGGTGAAACAACTAAATACAGCTAGGTGAAACAACTAAATACAGCTAGGTGAAACAACTAAATACAGCTAGGTGAAACAACTCAATACAGCTAGGTGAAACAACTAAATACAGCTAGGTGAAACAACCACACATACAGCTAGGTAAAACAATAAATACAGCTAGGTGAACAACTAAATACAGCTAGGTGAAACAACTAAATACAGCTAGGTGAAACAACTCAATACAGCTAGGTGAAAACCACTAAATACAGCTAGGTGAAACAACTAAATACAGCTAGGTGAAAAAACTAAATACAGCTAGGTGAAACAACTAATACAGCTAGGTGAGACAAACACATACAGCTAGGTGAAAAACACATACAGCTAGGTGAAACAACCACATACAGCTAGGTGAAACAACTAAATACAGCTAGGTGAAACAACCACATACAGCTAGGTGAGACAACCACATACAGCTAGGTGAAACAACCACATGCAGCTAGGTGAAACAACTAAATACAGCTAGGTGAAACAACCACATACAGCTAGGTGAAACAACTAAATACAGCTAGGTGAAACAACCACATACAGCTAGGTGAAACAACCACATACAGCTAGGTGAAACAACCACATACAGCTAGGTGAGACCACCACATACAGCTAGGTGAGAAACAACCAATACAGCTAGGTGAGACAACCACATACAGCTAGTGAAACAACCACATACAGCTAGGTGAGATAACCACATACAGCTAGGTGAGACAACCACATACAGCTAGGTGAAAAAAACACATACAGCTAGGTGAGACAACCACATACAGCTAGGTGAAAAAACCACATACAGCTAGGTGAGACAAAACAATACAGCTAGGTGAGACAACCACATACAGCTAGGTGAAACAACCACATACAGCTAGGTGAGACAACCACATACAGCTAGGTGAGACAACCACATACAGCTAGGTGAAACAACCACATACAGCTAGGAGAGACAACCACATACAGCTAGGTGAGACAACCACATACAGCTAGGTGAAAGAAAACAACACAACAGCTAGGAGGAGAGACAACACATACAGCTAGGAGAGACAACCACATACAGCTAGGGAGACAACCACATACAGCTAGGGAGAGACAACACATACAGCTAGGAGAAACAACCACATACAGCTAGGAGAGACAACCACATACAGCTAGGAGAAACAAAACATACAGCTAGGAGAGACAACCACATACAGCTAGGAGAGACAACCACATACAGCTAGGAGAGATAACCACATACAGCTAAGTGAAACAACCACATACAGCTAGGTGAGTCAACCACATACAGCTAGGTGAAACAAACACATACAGCTAGGTGAGACAACCACATACAGCTAGGTGAAACAACCACATACAGCTAGGTGAGACAACCACATACAGCTTGGTGAAACAACCACATACAGCTAGGTGTAACAACCACATACAGCTAGGAGAGACCACCACATACAGCTAGGTGAAACAACCACATACAGCTAGGTGAAACAACCACATACAGCTAGGAGAGACAAGCACATACAGCTAGGTGAGACAACCACATACAGCTAGGAGAGACAACAACATACAGCTAGGTGAGACAACCACATACAGCTAGGTGAGACAACCACATACAGCTAGGTAAAACAACCACATACAGCTAGGAGAGACAACCACATGCAGCTAGGTAAAACAACCACATACAGCTAGGAGAGACAACCACATACAGCTAGGTAAAACAACTACATACAGCTAGGAGAGATAACCACATACAGCTAAGTGAAACAACCACATACAGCTAGGTGAGACAACCACATACAGCTAGGTGAAACAACCACATACAGCTAGGTGAGACAACCACATACAGCTAGGTGAAACAACCACATACAGCTAGGTGAGACAACCACATACAGCTAGGTGAAACAACCACATACAGCTAGGTGAGACAACCACATACAGCTTGGTGAAACAACCACATACAGCTAGGTGTAACAACCACATACAGCTAGGAGAGACCACCACATACAGCTAGGTGAGACAACCACATACAGCTAGGTAAAACAACCACATACAGCTAGGAGAGACAACCACATGCAGCTAGGTAAAACAACCACATACAGCTAGGTGAAACAACTAAATACAGCTAGGTGAAACAACTAAATACAGCTAGGTGAAACAACCACATACAGCTAGGTGAAACAAC
This sequence comes from Oncorhynchus kisutch, assembly GCF_002021735.2. Taxonomy (NCBI): domain Eukaryota; kingdom Metazoa; phylum Chordata; class Actinopteri; order Salmoniformes; family Salmonidae; genus Oncorhynchus; species Oncorhynchus kisutch. Next base: position 8,328,449 of record NC_034192.2, read on the forward strand.
TAAATACAGCTAGGTGAAACAACTAAATACAGCTAGGTGAAACAACTAAATACAGCTAGGTGAAACAACCACATACAGCTAGGTGAAACAACTAAATACACCTAGGTGAAACAACTAAATACAGCTAGGTGAAACAACTCAATACAGCTAGGTGAAATAACTAAATACAGCTAGGTGAAACAACTAAATACAGCTAGGTGAAACAACCACATACAGCTAGGTGAAACAACTAAATACAGCTAGGTGAAACAACTAAATACAGCTAGGTGAAACAACCACATACAGCTAGGTGAAACAACTAAATACAGCTAGGTGAAACAACTAAATACAGCTAGGTGAAACAACTAAATACAGCTAGGTGAGACAACCACATACAGCTAGGTGAGACAACCACATACAGCTAGGTGAAACAACCACATGCAGCTAGGTGAAACAACTAAATACAGCTAGGTGAAACAACCACATACAGCTAGGTGAAACAACCACATACAGCTAGGTGAAACAACTAAATACAGCTAGGTGAAACAACCACATACAGCTAGGTGAAACAACTAAATACAGCTAGGTGAAACAACGAAATACAGCTAGGTGAAACCACCACATACAGCTAGGAGAGACAACCACATACAGCTAGGTGAAACAACCACATACAGCTAGGTGAAGCAACCACATACAGCTAGGTGAAACAACCACATTCAGCTAGGTTAAACAACCATATACAGCTAGGTTAAACAACCACATACAGCTAGGTGAAACATCCACATACAGCTAGGTGAAACAACCACATACAGCTAGGTGAGACAACCACATACAGCTAGGTGAAACAACCACATACAGCTAGGTGAAACAACCACATACAGCTAGGTTAAACAACCATATACAGCTAGGTGAAACAACCACATACAGCTAGGTGAGACAACCACATACAGCTAGGTGAAACAACCACATACAGCTAGGTTAAACAACCACATACAGCTAGGTGAGACAACCACATACAGCTAGGTGAGACAACCACATACAGCTTGGTGAAACAACCACATACAGCTAGGTGAAACAACCACATACAGCTAGGAGAGACCAACACATACAGCTAGGTGAAACAACCACATACAGCTAGGAGAGACAACCACATACAGCTAGGTGAGACAACCACATACAGCTAGGTGAAACAACCACATACAGCTAGGTGAGACAACCACATACAGCTTGGTGAAACAACCACATACAGCTAGGTGAAACAACGACATACAGCTAGGAGAGACCACCACATACAGCTAGGTGAAACAACCAAATACAGCTAGGTGAGACAACCACATACAGCTAGGTGAGACAAACCACATACAGCTAGGTGAACAACCACATACAGCTAGGTGAGACAACCACATACAGCTAGGTTAAACAACCACATACAGCTAGGAGAGACAACCACATACAGCTAGGTGAGACAACCACATACAGCTAGGAGAAACAACCACAGACAGCTAGTTGAAACAACCACATACAGCTAGGAGAAACAACCACATACAGCTAGGAGAGGACAACCACATACAGCTAGGAGAGACAACCACATACAGCTAGGTGAGACAACCACATACAGCTAGGAGAGACAACCACATACAGCTATGTGAAACAAACACATACAGCTTGGAGAAACAACCACATACAGCTAGGAGAAACATCCACATACAGCTAGGTGAAACAACCACATACAGCTAGGTGAAACAACTAAATACAGCTAGGTGAAACAACCACATACAGCTAGGTGAAACAACTAAATACAGCTAGGTGAAACAACTAAATACAGCTAGGTGAAACAACCACATACAGCTAGGTGAAACAACTAAATACAGCTAGGTGAAACAACTAAATACAGCTAGGTGAAACAACTAAATACAGCTAGGTGAAACAACTCAATACAGCTAGGTGAAATAATAAATACAGCTAGGTGAAACAACTAAATACAGCTAGGTGAAACAACTAAATACAGCTAGGTGAAACAACTAAATACAGCTAGGTGAGACAAAACATACAGCTAGGTGAGACAACCACATACAGCTAGGTGAAACAACCACATGCAGCTAGGTGAAACAACTAAATACAGCTAGGTGAAACAACCACATACAGCTAGGTGAGACAACCCACATACAGCTAGGTGAAACAACCACATGCAGCTAGGTGAAACAACTAAATACAGCTAGGTGAAACAACCACATACAGCTAGGTGAAACAACCACATACAGCTAGGTGAAACAACTAAATACAGCTAGGTGAAACAACCACATACAGCTAGGTGAAACAACCACATACAGCTAGGTGAGACAACCACATACAGCTAGGAGAGACCACCACATACAGCTAGGTGAAACAACCACATACAGCTAGGAGAGACAACCACATACAGCTAGGTGAAACAACCACATACAGCTAGGAGAGACAACCACATACAGCTAGGTGAGACAACCACATACAGCTAGGTGAAACAACCACATACAGCTAGGTGAGACAACCACGTACAGCTAGGTGAAACAACCACATACAGCTAGGAGAGACAACCACATACAGCTAGGTGAAACACCCACATACAGCTAGGTGAGACAACCACATACAGCTAGGTGAAACAACCACATACAGCTAGGAGAGACAACCACATACAGCTAGGTGAGACAACCACATACAGCTAGGTGAAACAACCACATACAGCTAGGAGAGACAACCACATACAGCTAGGTGAAACAACCACATACAGCTAGGTGAAACAACCACAGACAGCTAGGTGAGACAACCACATACAGCTAGGAGAAACAACCACATACAGCTAGGTGAAACAACTAAATACAGCTAGGTTAAACAACCACATACAGCTAGGAGAGACAACCACATACAGCTAGGTGAGACAACCACATACAGCTAGGTGAAACAACCACATACAGCTAGGAGAGACAACCACATACAGCTAGGTGAAACAACCACATACAGCTAGGTGAAACAACCACATACAGCTAGGAGAGACAACCACATACAGCTAGGTGAAACAACCACATACAGCTAGGTGAAACAACCACATACAGCTATGGAGAGACAACTAATACAGCTAGGTGAAACAACCACATACAGCTAGGTGAAACAACTAAATACAGCTAGGTGAAACAACTAAATACAGCTAGGTTGAAACAACCACATACAGCTAGGAGAGACAACCACATACAGCTAGGTGAACAACCCACATACAGCTAGGTGAAACAACCCACATACAGCTAGGAGAGACAACTAAATACAGCTAGGTGAAACAACCCACATACAGCTAGGTGAAACAACTAAATACAGCTAGGTGAAACAACTAAATACAGCTAGGTGAAACAATAAATACAGCTAGGTGAAACAACTCAATACAGCTAGGTGAAACAACTAAATACAGCTAGGTGAAACAACCACATACAGCTAGGTTAAAACAACTAAATACAGCTAGGTGAAACACTAAATACAGCTAGGTGAAACAACTAAATACAGCTAGGTGAAACAACTCAATACAGCTAGGTGAAATAACTAAATACAGCTAGGTGAAACAACTAAATACAGCTAGGTGAAACAACTAAATACAGCTAGGTGAAACAACTAAATACAGCTAGGTGAGACAAACACATACAGCTAGGTGAGACAACCACATACAGCTAGGTGAAACAACCACATGCAGCTAGGTGAAACAACTAAATACAGCTAGGTGAAACAACCACATACAGCTAGGTGAGACAAACCACATACAGCTAGGTGAAACAACCACATGCAGCTAGGTGAAACAACCACATACAGCTAGGTGAAACAACCACATACAGCTAGGTGAGACAACCACATACAGCTAGGAGAGACCACCACATACAGCTAGGTGAAACAACCACATACAGCTAGGAGAGACAACCACATACAGCTAGATGAAACAACCACATACAGCTAGGAGAGACAACCACATACAGCTAGGTGAGACAACCACATACAGCTAGGTGAAACAACCACATACAGCTAGGTGAGACAACCACGTACAGCTAGGAGAGACAACCACATACAGCTAGGTGAGACAACCACATACAGCTAGGAGAGACAACCACATACAGCTAGGTGAAACAACCACATACAGCTAGGAGAGACAACCACATACAGCTAGGTGAGACAACCACATACAGCTAGGTGAAACAACCACATACAGCTAGGAGAGACAACCACATACAGCTAGGTGAGACAACCACATACAGCTAGGTGAAACAACCACATACAGCTAGGAGAGACAACCACATACAGCTAGGAGAGACAACCACATACAGCTAGGAGAGACAACCCACATACAGCTAGGAGAGACAACCACATACAGCTAGGAGAGACAACCACATACAGCTAGGAGAGACAACCACATACAGCTAGGAGAGACAACCACATACAGCTAGGAGAGACAACCACATACAGCTAGGAGAGACAACCACATACAGCTAGGAGAACAACCACATACGCTAGGAGAGACAACCACATACAGCTAGGAGAGACAACCAATACAGCTAGTGAGACAACCACATACAGCTAGGTGAAAACAACCACATACCAGCTAGGAGAGACAACCACATACAGCTAGGTGAAACAACCACATACAGCTAGGTGAAACAACCACAGACAGCTAGGTGAGACAACCACCATACAGCTAGGAGAAACAACCACATACAGCTAGGAAGAGACAACCACATACAGCTAGGTGAAACAACCACATACAGCTAGGGTGAAACAACACATACAGCTAGGAGAGACCACCACATACAGCTAGGTGAAACAACCACATACAGCTAGGTGAAACAAACCACATACAGCTAGGAGAGACAACACATACAGCTAGGTGAAACAACCACATACAGCTAGGTGAAACAACCACATACAGCTAGGACAGACCACCACATACAGCTAGGTGAAACAACCACATACAGCTAGGAGAGACAACTAAATACAGCTAGGTGAAACAACCACATACAGCTAGGTGAAACAACTAAATACAGCTAGGTGAAACAACTAAATACAGCTAGGTGAAACAACTAAATACAGCTAGGTGAAACAACTCAATACAGCTAGGTGAAATAACTAAATACAGCTAGGTGAAACAACTAAATACAGCTAGGTGAAACAACCACATACAGCTAGGTGAAACAACTAAATACAGCTAGGTGAAACAACTAAATACAGCTAGGTGAAACAACTAAATACAGCTAGGTGAAACAACTCAATACAGCTAGGTGAAATAACTAATACAGCTAGGTGAAACAACTAAATACAGCTAGGTGAAACAACTAAATACAGCTAGGTGAAACAACTAAATACAGCTAGGTGAGACAAACACATACAGCTAGGTGAGACAACCACATACAGCTAGGTGAAACAACCACATGCAGCTAGGTGAAACAACTAAATACAGCTAGGTGAAACAACCACATACAGCTAGGTGAGACAACCACATACAGCTAGGTGAAACAACCACATGCAGCTAGGTGAAACAACTAAATACAGCTAGGTGAAACAACCACATACAGCTAGGTGAAACAACCACATACAGCTAGGTGAAACAACTAAATACAGCTAGGTGAAACAACCACATACAGCTAGGTGAAACAACCACATACAGCTAGGTGAGACAACCACATACAGCTAGGAGAGACCACCACATACAGCTAGGTGAAACAACCACATACAGCTAGGAGAGACAACCACATACAGCTAGGTGAAACAACCACATACAGCTAGGAGAGACAACCACATACAGCTAGGTGAGACAACCACATACAGCTAGGTGAAACAACCACATACAGCTAGGTGAGACAACCACGTACAGCTAGGTGAAACAACCACATACAGCTAGGAGAGACAACCACATACAGCTAGGTGAAACAACCACATACAGCTAGGTGAGACAACCACATACAGCTAGGTGAAACAACCACATACAGCTAGGAGAGACAACCACATACAGCTAGGTGAAACAACCACATACAGCTAGGTGAAACAACCACAGACAGCTAGGTGAGACAACCACATACAGCTAGGAGAAACAACCACATACAGCTAGGTGAAACAACTAAATACAGCTAGGTTAAACAACCACATACAGCTAGGAGAGACAACCACATACAGCTAGGTGAGACAACCACATACAGCTAGGTGAAACAACCACATACAGCTAGGAGAGACAACCACATACAGCTAGGTGAAACAACCACATACAGCTAGGTGAAACAACCACATACAGCTAGGAGAGACAACCACATACAGCTAGGTGAAACAACCACATACAGCTAGGTGAAACAACCACATACAGCTAGGAGAGACCACCACATACAGCTAGGTGAAACAACCACATACAGCTAGGTGAAACAACCACATACAGCTAGGTGAGACAACCACATACATCTAGGAGAAACAACCACATACAGCTAGGTGAAACAACTAAATACAGCTAGGTTAAACAACCACATACAGCTAGGAGAGACAACCACATACAGCTAGGTGAGACAACCAAATACAGCTAGGTGAAACAACCACATACAGCTAGGAGAGACAACCACATACAGCTAGGTGAAACAACCACATACAGCTAGGTGAAACATCCACATACCGCTAGGAGAGACCACCACATACAGCTAGGTGAAACAACCACATACAGCTAGGTGAGACAACCACATACAGCTATGTGAAACAACCACATGCAGCTAGGTGAAACAACTAAATACAGCTAGGTGAAACAACCACATACAGCTAGGTGAAACAACCACATACAGCTAGGTGAAACAACTAAATACAGCTAGGTGAAACAACCACATACAGCTAGGTGAAACAACCACATACAGCTAGGTGAGACAACCACATACAGCTAGGAGAGACCACCACATACAGCTAGGTGAAACAACCACATACAGCTAGGTGAGACAACCACATACAGCTAGGTGAAACAACCACATACAGCTAGGTGAGACAACCACGTACAGCTAGGTGAAACAACCACATACAGCTAGGAGAGACAACCACATACAGCTAGGTGAAACAACCACATACAGCTAGGTGAAACAACCACATACAGCTAGGTGAAACAACCACATACAGCTAGGAGAGACCACCACATACAGCTAGGTGAAACAACCACATACAGCTAGGTGAAACAACCACAGACAGCTAGGTGAGACAACCACATACAGCTAGGAGAAACAACCACATACAGCTAGGTGAAACAACTAAATACAGCTAGGTTAAACAACCACATACAGCTAGGAGAGACAACCACATACAGCTAGGTGAGACAACGACATACAGCTAGGTGAAACAACCACATACAGCTAGGAGAGACAACCACATACAGCTAGGTGAAACAACCACATACAGCTAGGTGAAACAACCACATACAGCTAGGAGAGACAACCACATACAGCTAGGTGAAACAACCACATACAGCTAGGTGAAACAACCACATACAGCTAGGAGAGACCACCACATACAGCTAGGTGAAACAACCACATACAGCTAGGTGAAACAACCACATACAGCTAGGAGAGACCACCACATACAGCTAGGTGAAACAACCACATACAGCTAGGTGAAACAACCACAGACAGCTAGGTGAGACAACCACATACAGCTAGGAGAAACAACCACATACAGCTAGGTGAAACAACTAAATACAGCTAGGTTAAACAACCACATACAGCTAGGAGAGACAACCACATACAGCTAGGTGAGACAACGACATACAGCTAGGTGAAACAACCACATACAGCTAGGAGAGACAACCACATACAGCTAGGTGAAACAACCACATACAGCTAGGTGAAACAACCACATACAGCTAGGAGAGACAACCACATACAGCTAGTTGAAACAACCACATACAGCTAGGTGAACCAACCACATACAGCTAGGAGAGACCACCACATACAGCTAGGTGAAACAACCACATACAGCTAGGTGAAACAACCACATACAGCTAGGTGAGACAACCACATACAGCTAGGAGAAACAACCACATACAGCTAGGTGAAACAACTAAATACAGCTAGGTTAAACAACCACATACAGCTAGGAGAGACAACCACATACAGCTAGGTGAAACAACCACATACAGCTAGGAGAGACAACCACATACAGCTAGGTGAAACAACCACATACAGCTAGGTGAGACAACCACATACAGCTAGGTGAAACAACCACATACAGCTAAGAGAGACAACCACATACAGCTAGGAGAGACAACCACATACAGCTAGGTGAAACAACCACATACAGCTAGGTGAAACAACCACATACAGCTAGGAGAGACCACCACATACAGCTAGGTGAAACAACCACATACAGCTAGGTGAAACAACCACATACAGCTAGGTGAGACAACCACATACACCTAGGAGAAACAACCACATACAGCTAGGTGAAACAACTAAATACAGCTAGGTTAAACAACCACATACAGCTAGGAGAGACAACCACATACAGCTAGGTGAAACAACCACATACAGCTAGGTGAAGCAACCACATACAGCTAGGTGAGACAACCACATACAGCTAGGTGAGACAACCACATACAGCTAGGTGAAACAACCACATACAGCTAGGTGAAACAACCACATACAGCTAGGAGAGACCACCACATACAGCTAGGTGAAACAACCACATACAGCTAGGTGAAACAACCACATACAGCTTGGTGAGACAACCACATACAGCTAGGAGAAACAACCACATACAGCTAGGTGAAACAACTAAATACAGCTAGGTGAAACAACCACATACAACTAGGAGAGACAACCACATACAGCTAGGTGAAACAACTAAATACAGCTAGGTTAAACAACCACATACAGCTAGGTGACACAACCACATACAGCTAGGTGAGACAACCACATACAGCTGGGTGAAACAACCACATACAGCTAGGTAAAACAACCACAGACAGCTAGGTGAGACAACCACATACAGCTAGGTGAAACAACCACAAACAGCTAGGTTAAACAACCTCATACAGCTAGGAGAGACAACCACATACAGCTAGGAGAGACAACCACATACAGCTAGGTGAAACAACCACATACAGCTATGGGAGACAACCACATACAGCTAGGTGAAACAACCACATACAGCTAGGCGAGACAACCACATACAGCTAGTTGAAACAACTACATACAGCTAGGTGAAACAACCACATACAGCTAGGTGAGACAACCGCTTACAAATAGTTGAGACAACCACACAGCTAGGTGAGATAACCACATACAGCTAGGTGAGACAACCACATACAGCTAGGTAAAACAACCACATACAGCTAGGTTAAACAACAAGGGGGAAGCTGGTTCCACCATTGGGGTGCCAGGACAGAGAAGAGTTGTGACTTGGCTGAGTTCAGCCCAGTCAATTACGAAATGACGGCCAAGAGAGCAGAGGTGGCAGAACGCAGTGCTCGGGTTGGGTTGTAGGATTTGAGTATAGCCTGAATGTAGAGAGGAGAAGTTCCTCTTGCTGCTCTGTAGCAAGGGGGGGGGGGCATGTGAGATCTTGGGAAGGTTGAACAATCTCTCTGTCCTTCTGTTTTCCTTCTCTCAACACAATCCTCCTCCGTCTCTCAATAACTCGCTTTGCATTTCTGAGCAGCAGAACGGCCGTTCGCGGTATCTGTAGCAGGAGAGGCAGACCAGGGAAACAATTAACCCCGATTAACCCATACCTGATGACTAGCTTCTAATGTAAGTAATAGGGGCTAGCGGTAGCAACCTAGCATCCTAGACCCTAGTGAGCTTTGGTCAATTCCTGTCCAGTTAATCATAGGCAGAATTTGTCCATAGGTGTCTGATTCAATCCCCACCATTGACATAGACACCAAGTGAAATTGTACCCCAGACTGAAGCAAGTAAGACAGCGTTATTGGTCTCTTCCTCCACTGCCAGAGAGAGACACAGACTCGGAGGTGTATGTGCACCTTGTAGATTGCTAGGCCCTATTAGACGATGACAAACAGACGTGGGCTCCTCCAGACAGTGTCAGGTCCACGTAATGAAAGACAAGCTCAGCCAGAGAGAGGGAATAGAAAAGAGAAGCGCAGGCCTAGGAAAAGACCGTTTAGACTACAGTCCACACCTGCAGAGAGAGACAAAACAGAGAGAGAACATTTAGTAAATGGGGAGAAAAACAAGTGTGATACTTGATTTACAGTATGTTATGGTTCTGCATCATTAAATGGGTGATAGATTGATAATTATGTTCCCTTAAACTGCATGCGTATCAGTGATTTACGATACACGATCATTGTCTTAATATACAAAGCATCCTAGGGGTTATGCCTCGCATAAAAACCAGTGACAATGTACCCGTTTCCTGTAAGACGAATCACAGCGAGAGAGAACACTGAGCCCAGGTACATTACGCTGGAATATATTCCTAAATACATAAGAAAGAATTAATCCCGCTATCATACAGAGACACTGGCAGACAGAATGGATTGTGCAGGTTGTGGGAGCGTTGTCAAACTAACCAATATGAATGTCCTTTAAAAGGGTTCCAATCGAGGCAAACAAATGCTAAAGTCAGATTGGCCCTCGTTTCTCTGACGGCGCGTGGTAATCTTTCCCAAAAGGAGAGATAGAGAGAAGAGAGTGCCTCTGTCAGGGGAGAAATGCATTCTCTCTGCCTGGATGAGGAGCTTACAGCTCACACAGCGTCTGATCCAATCTATGTTGGTCTGAATGTCGCCGTGGGATTTCTATGGTGTCTGAGGTGAGAAAGAGAGAGAGAGAAGGGAGAGAGGAAAAGAAAGAGAGATTGAAAAGAGAGGGAGAGAGGAGAGAGAGAAAGAGAGATAGAGAAAAAGTAAATTGAGTGTTTGGGAGAGAGAAGAGAAAGAGAAAATGGAAAAAGAGAGATAGAGACAGACAGCTGGAGGTTATGGAATGGATTAATTTAATGGGGTTTTGCACCACATCATCAGAGGTGATGCACTTTTCACTTTATCACCTCTCAACTCACCTGAAGGAATTGTACTTGTGATAAAAAAAGCATGAACTCGGGAACACACTGTACAAGAATACCGACACACACACACACACACACACACACACACACACACACACACACACACACACACACACACACACACACACACACACACACACACACACACACACACACACACACACACACACACAAGACTGAGGGCTCCAGGATGTGTTGTTGAGTGTGTATGTGTTTCAATGAAGTATGACAACGTGACATTTGCGTTTTTGTGTTGCTCAGTGGAAAGCAGCGCAGCATGACTAACACTAACACCCCTGTGCTGTTCAATATCAGGCAGACAAAATCCTTACACTCTTTCCTTTTAGGTTAAAGCCCCTCGCTCCACGGGCACTTAGGAATATGGATCGGACATGTGAAAGGGCAGGTTGACGCAATCAATTATTCTTACAGTAATGGCTACGCAAGGGTGCTTTACAGTCCAAAATCCATCTCAGTAATTCTGGAACTCAATTCACTTTAGAGTAGATGATTTGTGTGTGGGTTTGTGAGGTTCCCAGGATGACATTTTATTAAAGGAGGACAATGGATCAGGGTTTTAAATCTCCTGTTATTGGTAAATTGCTCTCCAGATAGAAGATACTACTTGAAAAGGCAAAAGTGTAACGGCATGAAATGTAGATTGTAGAATGATATTGTTACTACATAGTACAACTACAATGATAACAAAACATTAGAGCCTATCGCCAGACACAGGAGGACAGACACAGGAGGACAGACACAGGAGGACAGACACAGGAGGACAGACACAGGAGGACAGACACAGGAGGACAGACACAGGAGGACAGACACAGGAGGACAGACAAAGTGTGTGTGTGTGTGTGCGTGTGTGTGTGTGTGTGTGTGTGTGTGTGTGTGTGTGTGTGTGTGTGCGTGAATGTTTGTGGTTTCTTCACCTCCCACATACTGAACACACACCACAGGGAAAGGGGAGGCAGATTTCACCGGTGCACTGGAGACTGTAATTATTGCACACAGTGGGGTACAGGGGCACTGGTGGTGGTAGGGGGCAGGAAGCAGGGAAGAGGTTTAAGTGACTTCCTGTGTTGCCTATGTCACTTTCTCATTAACCTTCTCATGCTGTTTCCCTTGCTACCAACAATGCTGAGTGAACGTCTATTTAACCTTACAGCAATGCAGCACTGACAAAGACACCAAGCACCCCAGTGCTTCTGTATAGGAGGTAACAGCATAGTTATATTACAACCACACCTTGTTAAAGGCTAATGATTTTCATAGGTTGTGGTTCTGTGTATGAGTATAAAATACTAGCATTCAGGATGAGAGCACCAAAGGCCTTCCTTTCTATTTCTCTCTCTCTCTCTCCTTCTCTCCTTCTCTCTCTCTGTGTGTGTGTGTGTGTGTGTGTGTGTGTGTGTGTGTGTGTGTGTGGTGTGTGGTGTGTGGTGTGTGGTGTGTGGTGTGTGGTGTGTGTGTGTGTGTGTGTGTGTGTGTGTGTGTGTGTGTGTGTGTGTGTGTGTGTGTGTGTGTGTGTGTGTGTGTGTGTGTGTGTGTGTGCGCGCGCGAGAGAGAGAGAGAGAAGAGGGTTTAAGGGCTTTCATTCTGAGCAGGTCAGCTAATTTGATTTGAAATCTGGCGAGTGGCAGAAGGAATAGACGGGTTGAGGCATCGTCTGGGGCCGCATCAAACACCCCATTTCCCTTTAGTAATGAAGAGAGACCAGCCAGGATTAGAGCACCACCATGGGGTCTCTACGGAGAGACGGAGAAAGGGAGAGATGGATAGAGAGAGCGACAGAGAGAGGGGGGGGTGGGGGGAGATTGGGAGGGAGCGAGAGAGGGAGAGAAAGGGAGATGGAGAGAGCGACAGAGAGAGGGGGGGTGGGGGGAGATTGGGAGGGAGCGAGAGAGGGAGAGAAAGGGAGATGGAGAGAGAGAGCGACAGAGAGAGTGAGGGTGGGGGAGATTGGGAGGAGCGAGAGAGGGAGAGAAAGGGAGATGGAGAGAGAGAGCGACAGAGAGAGGGGGGTGGGGGGAGATTGGGAGGGAGCGAGAGAGGGAGAGAAAGGGAGATGGAGAGAGAGAGCGACAGAGAGAGTGAGGGTGGGGGGAGATTGGGAGGGAGCGAGAGAGGGAGAGAAAGGGAGATGGAGAGAGAGAGCAACAGAGAGAGTGAGGGTGGGGGGAGATTGGGAGGGAGCGAGAGAGGGAGAGAAAGGGAGATGGAGAGAGAGAGCGACAGAGAGAGTGAGGGTGGGGGGAGATTGGGAGGGAGCGAGAGAGGGAGAGAAAGGGAGATGGAGAGAGCGACAGAGAGAGGGGGGGTGGGGGGAGATTGGGAGGGAGCGAGAGAGGGAGAGAAAGGGAGATGGAGAGAGCGACAGAGAGAGGGGGGTGGTGGGGGGAGATTGGGAGGGAGCGAGAGAGGGAGAGAAAGGGAGATGGAGAGAGCGACAGAGAGGGGGGGGGGTGGGGGGAGATTGGGAGGGAGCGAGAGAGGGAGAGAAAGGGAGATGGAGAGAGAGAGCGACAGAGAGAGGGGGGGTGGGGGGAGATTGGGAGGGAGCGAGAGAGGGAGAGAAAGGGAGATGGAGAGAGCGACAGAGAGAGGGGGGGTGGGGGGAGATTGGGAGGGAGCGAGAGAGGGAGAGAAAGGGAGATGGAGAGAGAAACATAAAGGAACAGAGGAAGAGAGAGAGAGATACTCACAGGTGGCTCAGGTCGAGGAGAAGACAAAGGAATCAGGACCTTTTGATTCGCCTCAGCCCGGAGCCTCTTGAAAAACCCAATTAGGACTTCATCTACAGGGAAGACGAGGGAAGACAGGGGCCAACATGTTAGCATGGTCATCCAAGCAACGAGCGAGGAAATTGAAAAGAAAGACTGATTAATTTACAGAGCGTGGGTAGCTTCGATCGAGAGGTTATTACATACGGTATATTTTGTGTCTCTTCGAGACCCTTTGTGACGTTCCAGTTATTAACGGACTCCTGTCAATTACATTTACAGTCACGGTCCTTACATCCGTCATTATCGTTTAGTGCTGTCATTTGTGTTCTTGTAAAGCTTACACTCATTTACCTATAAACAATAAACATAATGTTGATGGCAATAGACTTGAGATAATGTAACTTATTTTATGTTTCTTAACATTGGCCATAGCACTTCCTCAGACTATTATTTCCAACGTGAAGAAGCTCTCCAGTTGGATAGCCACAGGCCAGAGCCAAGAGGCTGAATGGCTGAATAGCTTGAGAGAATCAACTTCTGTTAAGCGTGTGCGAAATGTCTGTGAGTGAGTGTTGCAGGAAAAGGTCTGTATGAAAGTCTGTATGGAAGTGTGATTGAATGCGTGACTTTCTGAGATACAGAGACCAGGGCTTTAGACATCTGAGAGGTTGGGTGCATTAGTGGCAGAAGTTCTTTAGATGAAAAGCCTGTTATGTTGTCAACCGCCATCACAACACTGTTGCCATGGAGAAGGTGTGAAGGTCCTGGAGGTGTGGATGTATGGAGGAGTGTGTGTGTGCGTGTGTGTGTGCGTGCGTTCGTATATTATCAAGAGAGTCTCGTTCTCCTCCCGCTAGCTAGCAGAGACGGCCAGTGATCTCAGAAGGGTCTTCTTGACAACTCTCAAAGCTTTGATGAATTAATCCAGAGGTAGGAATTAGCCTTCCAGATGCACTGAGTACCTGGCTACAGAGACACATTACTCACAGTGAAGGGCGGATGGAGAGAGAAGTGTGGAGTAGAGAGAAAGAGATGAGGACAAATACAAAATAGAGAGCAAAGACACAGACAAAGAGTCAGGGCTAGATTCCGTCCGTATTGTAAACTACTAATAAACAGACATAGACAAAGAGTCAGGGCTAGATTCAGTTCGTATTGTAAACTACTAGTAAACAAACATAGACAAAGAGTCAGGTCTAGATTCAGTCCATATTGTAAACTAGTGGTAAACAGACATAGACAAAGAGTCAGGGCTAGATTCAGTCTGAATTGTAAACTAGTTGTATACAGACACAGACAAAGAGTCAGGGCTAGATTCAGTCTGAATTGTAAACTAGTGGTAAACAGACATAGACAAAGAGTCAGGGCTAGATTCAGTCTGAATTGTAAACCAGTGGTAAACAGACATAGAAAAAGAGTCAGGGCTAGATTCAGTCTGAATTGTAAACTAGTGGTAAACAGACACAGACAAAGAGTCAGGGCTAGATTCAGTCTCAATTGTAAACTAGTTGTATGCAGACACAGACAAAGAGTCAGGGCTAGATTCAGTCTGAATTGTAAACTCGTGGTAAACAGACACAGACAAAGAGTCAGGGCTAGATTCAGTCTGAATTGTAAACTAGTTGTATGCAGACACAGACAAAGAGTCAGGGCTAGATTCAGTCTGAATTGTAAACTAGTGGTAAACAGACACAGACAAAGAGTCAGGGCTAGATTCAGTCTGAATTGTAAACTCGTGGTAAACAGACACAGACAAAGAGTCAGGGCTAGATTCAGTCTGAATTGTAAACTAGTGGTAAACAGACACAGACAAAGAGTCAGGGCTAGATTCAGTCTGAATTGTAAACTAGTGGTAAACAGACACAGACAAAGAGTCAGGGCTAGATTCAGTCTGAATTGTAAACTAGTTGTATGCAGACACAGACAAAGAGTCAGGGCTAGATTCAGTCCGTATTGTAAACTAGTGGTAAACAGACACAGACAAAGAGTCAGGGCTAGATTCAGTCTGAATTGTAAACTAGTTGTATGCAGACACAGACAAAGAGTCAGGGCTAGATTCAGTCTGAATTGTAAACTAGTTGTATGCAGACACAGACAAAGAGTCAGGGCTAGATTCAGTCCGTATTGTAAACTAGTGGTAAACAGACACAGACAAAGAGTCAGGGCTAGATTCAGTCTGAATTGTAAACTAGTGGTAAACAGTCATAGATAACGAGTTAGGGCTAGATTCAGTTCGTATTGTAAACTACTAGTAAACAGACACAGACAAGGAGTCAGGGCTAGATTCAGTACATATTGTAAACTACTAGTAAACAGACACAGACAAGGAGTCAGGGCTAGATTCAGTCTGAATTGTAAACTAGTGGTAAACAGACATAGACAAAGAGTCAGGGCTAGATTCAGTCTGAATTGTAAACTAGTGGTAAACAGTCATAGACAAAGAGTCAGGGCTAGATTCAGTCTGAATTGTAAATTAGTGGTAAACAGACATAGACAAAGAGGCAGGGCTAGATTCAGTCTCAATTGTTAACTAGTGGTAAACAGACATAGACAAAGAGCTAGGGCTAGATTCAGTCTGAATTGTAAACTAGTGGTAAACAGTCATAGACAACGAGTCAGGGCTAGAATTAGTCCGTATTGCAGAAAATCCGTGTTGTAGCTTGATTGAAATGTAAAGATAACTTCTGCTTGAGCCGGTATGTGAAGCGTTTACCGGGAATGCAATCCGTGAACGTGGGAACATGGCCTTCATATTTCAATTGCATCTCTTCCTTGATACAAATAGAATTGTATCTAGGCCCAAGTTAAAGATCTGACAGGGAGGAATTCAGAAAGAGTACTGTGATATGTGTGATAACTACAATAACTGACAAAGAGAGGGAGAGGGGTTCAAGTATGGGTCCATTGTTGACATAGCTTTGTGATCCTAAATCATAGCTGTTAGTATACTGTGTATCTTTAGTGATGACATATCTCCCCAGACCACCACGTTCCCTGCCTTCATAAATCATGTGAAACATCACACTTAGACCGTTTGTTCAAGCACTCTTCTAAAAAAATGATAAAGTTTCAATAGGCTGCAAACTCAATCAAGCCGTCTGTGATGGTCCTCCTGAGGATGAACTAAAGTGACAGGCCTAAAGAGGTTAGTCGGTTGCTTTATCCAATTACAGTGCAGCAATAAACAATCCCAGAATCCTCTATTCCCTGATCGGTCCATTCATCACTCTCTTCTTTCCTCTCCCTCTCTGTTCTTCCCTCTCCCTCTCAGTTCTTCCCTTTTTCTCTCTCTTTCTCCCCCCTCTCTCTCACTGCCTCACTCTCTCTCTCTTCCTCTCCCTCTCTGTTCCTCCCTTTTTCTCTGACTGTCTCCCCCCCTCTCTCTCACTGCTTCTCTGTCTCTCTCTGAAACCTGACACTTAGCACCATCCGTGTGACCGTATCTTTGACGGATGTCCTCTCCTCTCCCCTAGCAGTGACACCTACCTGGGATAAGCGCGAGACTTATGCACTAATCTAGCCGCTGGCGTAGTGGCCTTTAGTGCACCGCGGCTATGCTAATAATGGCGGCACTCTTATGGCGTCGTTTACTCGAGATTAGTGGATTGCCATCAGTGTGTGATGATAATGACGACCGCCTATTTCCCTGCGGTGGCGTTTGAGAGTGAGAGAGACGGGCGGTAGGGAGTTGGGGTAATCTGGTATGTGGTACAGGGGGCTTCATCCATTGAGTCCTGGTGCTGCGATGATCACATTATGACATTACATTAAGATGTATTTGCCCATTTGCCTGAATGGGTGATGGTGATGATGCGTCCTCAGTCAGCTAAGCAGAGTGAGTAGCTGGTGTTATGGTTACGGGAATGACTTAATGGTGACAGGAATGACTTTCAAGGATATCCATGATCTCCCCGACCCACCTGCTAATTGCTAATGACTAACCCCGGCTAACACTAACATGTTAAAATAGATGGAGATTGGTGGAAATGGCAGAATGGGTGATGTCATTAAGGAAACTAGGACTGTGATGTGTTTGAAATGACGATTGTGTCAACCAAAATGGCTTCTCTGCAGTGATAGTTCATAATGGGTTACATTTCAATCCACCTGAGTTCATAGAGGTCACCGTTATTCCTCTCAAAACCCTGTCAGACTTGGGACAGAAATCTCAAAATGCTGTTTACACGAGCACATTGATCGTTTGCCATATCTCTCTCCCTTTCTCCTTTTCTCTCTCCTTTCTCTCTTGCTATCTCTATCTGTCTCTCATCCCCTACTCTCTCTCTTTATCTCTATCCCTTTCTCTCTCCTTGTCTCTCTTTCTCTCTCTATTTCTCTATCTTTCTCCCTGGCTCGTGTTAATTGCAACAAGATCTCATGGTCTGACAAATTTTACTTCAGATTCTGATGTTTTTCCATGTTTCTTGACTCGTCAAGCTTCGAAGTTGCTCCAAACGTCAAATTTCTACGTGTTTTGGATATCCTGGGTTGCTCCTCCTGCAGGAGCTGCATCTGGGGCTGCACCACTGCTGTGTCTCATTCTGGTTAAGTTAAGAGTTAAGGGTTGGAATAGGGTTAAAACAACAAAATACATTGAAAACGGGACCCTCGGAACCGGAGCTTGCGGCTTATGCCTATCCTCCTTTCTGTCCACAACGCCCCTACCAAAACCCAAGCCCACTGGATGGTAATAGCATTCACCTTTGCCTCTAGTGGCGGGTTTTAAAGGCATCTCCCGACGTCCTCGGGACATGGATGGACGTCAAATTTTGAAGTATATCTTGAGCGACCTGGCTGGTTAATGAAGCTTTTATGAATCTGCAGCCCCATTTGTCTCTCATGGTTAGGGGCTTGCTGCAGTCAGGATTGTGTAATAATGGCAAACCCAATTTGCTTTGTTCTATGTTAATCTCAGTCCCCTCTCCAACTCTGCCACGCTTCCCTAACTACATTCAAGCCATTCATCAATGATTATATTATACCAGTCTTTTCTTTCCCTGCCGTACGCAAAACATAAACCCAAATTACTGCGTCTCTGTGTTCTAGTTTTGTAAAAGAATAAATAAAAAAATTAAATATGTTGAGTTCTTTTTGGATCCGCTAATAATGGAGGCTATTATTTTTCTGCTTTCGGTGAAATTACTTTTTTAAATTCATATTAAAAAAACGAATATCAAAGGTTATAGTTATGAATGTGACAAATGATGACATTTTGTAATAGCCAAACAGCAATAGCCATCGTAACCATCGACAGGAAATTGAGGACAAAGGCTGCAGATCTGTTTTGTGATCAGCTAATGGTTCATTGATAGCAGGGAAGCAGAAGAGTGGCCACAGACTGGCAGGTCTTGGAACAGTGTTATAATGGAAGTCCAGTCTCCCATTTGGCTGCTCTTGAGATGAGACTTACTAAGCCGGACCTTTACACATCAATTCTCATATACACACTCACCGACAGCAATTAAGACACACACTGTGGAATAGTGACAGGTAGGTAGCCTAGCGGTTAGAGTGTTTCGGCCAGTAACTGAAAGGTTGCTGGATCAAATCCCTGAGGTAAAAATCTGTCGTTCTGCCCCTAAACAAGGCAGTTAACCCACTGTTCCCCGGTAGACCGTCATTGTAAATAAGAATTTGTTCTTAACTGACGTGCCAGGTTAAATAAAGGTCAAACATAATAATAACATACTCACAGAAGAAAGGAGGAGGGACAACAATCTAAAGAGAGAGAGAAAAGTAAAGGTTTGGAAATTAAAAGAAATAGAGAGAAATTTACCAGAAAATGCAGAGAGAGGGAATGGGTGGTGGAGAGCGAGACACGTAGGAGTGGGAGTGAGAGATGGAGAGAGAGAGTCTCACCTGCGTTGTGACAAGATGGGCAGAGGGAAGAAAAACAGACCTGTAGAGGCTGTCAGACAGAGGGGAGGGAGAGAGAGAGAAAGGTAGATTAAAAAAGAAGTGAGAGTGAAGGGAAAAGGGGGTGGAGTGGTGAATGCTACTGACTGTCATGTCATTACACCCAGTTCCACCAGGGAAGGACAAAACACCTCTAACACACACACCACTAGCCCAGTTTTCACCTGAGAGATAGAGAGACACCACTAGCCCAGTTTTCACCTGAGAGATAGAGAGACACCACTAGCCCAGTTTTTATGAGAGAGAGATAGAGAGACACCACTAGCCCAGTTTTTATGAGAGAGAGATAGAGAGACACCACTAGCCCAGTTTTCACCTGAGAGATAGAGAGACACCACTAGACCAGTTTTCACCTGAGAGATAGAGAGACACCACTAGCCCAGTTTTTATGAGAGAGCGATAGAGAGACACCACTAGCCCAGTTGTCACGTGAGAGAGTGATAGAGAGACACCACTAGCCCAGTTTTCACCTGAGAGAGAGAGACACCACTAGCCCAGTTTCACCTGAGAGATAGAGAGACACCACTAGCCCAGTTTTTATGAGAGAGAGATAGATAGACACCACTAGCCCAGTTTTCACATGAGAGAGAGATAGAGAGACACCACTATCCCAGTTTTCACATGAGAGAGAGATAGACACCACTAGCCCAGTTTTCACATGAGAGAGAGAGATAGAGAGACACCACTATCCCAGTTTTCATGTGAGAGAGAGAGAGAGAGAGAGACACCACTAGCCCAGTTTTCATGTGAGAGAGATAGAGACACCACCAGCCCAGTTTTCATGTGAGAGAGAGAGAGAGAGAGACACCACTAGCCCAGTTTTCATGTGAGAGAGATAGACACCACAATCCCAGTTTTCACGTGAGAGAGATAGAGAGAGACACCACTAACCCAGTTTTCATGTGAGAGAGAGATGGAGAGAGACACCACTAGCCCAGTTTTCATGTGAGAGAGAGAGAGACACCACTAACCCAGTTTTCATGTGAGAGAGAGATAGCAAGACACCACTAACCCAGTTTTCATGTGAGAGAGAGAGATGGAGAGAGACATCACTAACCCAGTTTTCATGTGAGAGAGAGATGGAGAGACACCACTAGCCCAGTGTTCATGTGAGAGAGAGATAGAGAGAGAGACACCACTAGCCCAGTGTTCATGTGAGAGAGAGATAGAGAGAGACACCACTAGCCCAGTGTTCATGTGAGAGAGATAGAGAGAGACACCACTAGCCCAGTGTTCATGTGAGAGAGATAGAGAGAGACACCACTAACCCAGTGTTCATGTGAGAGAGATAGAGAGAGACACCACTAGCCCAGTGTTCATGTGAGAGAGATAGAGAGAGACACCACTAGCCCAGTGTTCATGCGAGAGAGATAGAGAGAGACACCACTAGCCCAGTGTTCATGTGTGTAAGAGAGAGAGAGAGAGACACCACTAGCCCGGTGTTCATGTGAGAGAGAAAGATAGAGAGAGACACCACTAGCCCAGTGTTCATGTGTGTGTGAGAGAGAGAGAGAGAGAGAGAGACACCACTAGCCCAGTTTTCACATGAGAGAGAGATAGAGAGACACCACTATCCCAGTTTTCACATGATAGAGAGATAGACACCACTAGCCCAGTTTTCATGTGAGAGATAGAGAGACACCACTAGCCCAGTTTTCATGTGAGAGAGATAGAGACACCACTAGCCCAGTTTTCATGTGAGAGAGAGAGAGAGAGAGACACCACTAGCCCAGTTTTCATGTGAGAGAGATAGACACCACAATCCCAGTTTTCACGTGAGAGAGATAGAGAGAGACACCACTAACCCAGTTTTCATGTGAGAGAGAGATGGAGAGAGACACCACTAGCCCAGTTTTCATGTGAGAGAGAGAGAGACACCACTAACCCAGTTTTCATGTGAGAGAGAGATAGCAAGACACCACTAACCCAGTTTTCATGTGAGAGAGAGAGATGGAGAGAGACATCACTAACCCAGTTTTCATGTGAGAGAGAGATGGAGAGACACCACTAGCCCAGTGTTCATGTGAGAGAGAGATAGAGAGAGAGACACCACTAGCCCAGTGTTCATGTGAGAGAGAGATAGAGAGAGACACCACTAGCCCAGTGTTCATGTGAGAGAGATAGAGAGAGACACCACTAGCCCAGTGTTCATGTGAGAGAGATAGAGAGAGACACCACTAACCCAGTGTTCATGTGAGAGAGATAGAGAGAGACACCACTAGCCCAGTGTTCATGTGAGAGAGATAGAGAGAGACACCACTAGCCCAGTGTTCATGCGAGAGAGATAGAGAGAGACACCACTAGCCCAGTGTTCATGTGTGTAAGAGAGAGAGAGAGAGAGACACCACTAGCCCAGTGTTCATGTGTGTGAGAGAGAGAGAGAGATAGAGACCACTAGCCCAGTGTTCATGTGAGAGAGATAGAGAGAGGGACACCACTAGCCCAGTGTTCATGTGAGAGAGATAGAAAGAGAGAGACACCACTAGCCCAGTGTTCATGTGTGTGTGAGAGAGAGAGAGAGATAGAGAGAGAGACACCACTAGCCCAGTGTTCATGTGAGAGAGATAGAAAGAGACACCACTAGCCCAGTATTCATGTGAGATGGAGAGACAGTGGCAAAGCCATGGAAGGGGGGGAAAGTGTGGGATGAAGAGAGAAAGGGAAGGTAGGCTTAGTGACCAGGCCAGACTGGACCTGCACACACACACACATTGCCATGTTTGCAGGGTTGTGTATTCAACACTTTCCCCCTTGCCACACAGCTTTAGAGGGGAGACACAAGCTGTCATCCAGAACTGTCTGAATAAAGTGGAAGACCCTGGAGAGATGGACATCTGGACTGTGTGTGTGCGTGCGTGTGTGTGGCTGGAGGGACAGTATAGAGAAGAGAGAATCAGAAAGGAAGTGATGGTTAGAGAGGAGAGGAGCATCTGGCATTGCCACTGCTCTAGGGAACACATCTCATAGTAATGTGTAACATGAGCCCTGTCTTACTGTAACGTACAGACCTCATCAGAGCCTGTCATGTCTGTCTCCTCTGATTCGATGAACACATTGGTAACACACACAACCATGGAGAAGACGTGTGACGTGACTGAGATCAGGGCCTTTCAGGGGGCAGGTGCTCAAATTTAAAAAAGTTAATTATGTTTTGAATTTGCAAAATGTACAATATGTTTTGAATTTTCAAAACGTATGATATGTTTCGAATTCTAGCTAGATGGCTAGGTGGATAAAGTTAGCTAGGCTAGGGGTTAGGATTAAGTTTAGGAGTTAGGTTAAAGGGTTAAGGTAAGGGTTAGGGGAAGGGTTAGCTAACATGTTAAGTAGTTGCAAAGTAACTAAAAAGTAACAAGTAGTTGAAAAGTTGCTAGTTAGCTGAAATGCTAAAGTTGTCCGTGATGAGATTTGAACTGACCAACCGTCCTACTTTAATTGTTGTCTTAAGTAACCATCTGGAAACATGCACAACTGGGCACTCGCGAGCAGTGGGTTCCGAACATCAACTACAAAAACTGTATACAAATGTTTTTATTATACCGCCAGCCAAAAGGGCACTTGACGAATGGGAGGGGAAAGAGGCAGATGCTCAGGCACAGGTAGACCCCTATCAGTGCATGTACCTGACTGAGACTGTCATAGAACTCTATGAAAAAAATCCATAAGAAATCTATGATAATGTATTGTTCTATAAGGTACAGCAGTGAGAATTCAATTTGCTCTCTGCAGTGAAGACATACTGCAAGGTTATTATGGCAGCAACACAGAACATTGCCTTAGAAAAAACATGCTTTATGTACAAATTCAAACAGAACAGCATCATATTTTGTGGGTGCAGTAGTAATTGTTCCTTAAAACTTATGCTTTTTAAAGTGTAATGATGTTGTATGGTGGTGCTGTGGATATTGAATGACCGTTGCTGTTCATGAGACTATAACGAACGCCATAAAACCCATTTATGTCTGAGTTGTGTAATGTGTTGAATTTGCCTCAGGGAATCCGTAGCGATTGCTCCCTAAAGCACTGTAGCCTGAACCTTTAAGATTGCTCTCCCATGGGGCTCTGTGTGTTGTAGCCATTAATATTTACTACAATGCCCTAACTTGAGTTAAGGCCAGTGTGAGACACACACACGCGTGCGCACACACATTCATTCAATTTACACTTGAAATTTTAGTCATTTAGCAGACTTACAGTAGTGAGTGCATATATTTTCATACTCGCACGCACGCAAGCACGCACGCACACACACACACACACACACACACACACACACACACACACACACACACACACACATACATACACACACACACACACACACACACACACACACACACACACACACACACACACACACACACACACAGGTGAAAGGTCAGGGTGAGACCCTGCATGTTAATGTAAGAAACGTGACCCACGATAACCTTTATAAAATATGGTTGGGCCATCCTGTTCCCAATGCATCACGTACTTCCACTCTCAAATACATTCATACAACGTGCCTAGAACGTAACATTAGCGAACAACTCCCGTCTGTCTATTTGATCTGAGCTCTTTACACAAATGCAAATACTATTCCTCTTGGACTATTTGTTCAGCGAAAGTGACATTCTCGGAAGACGTACTTATAGTTAATGGCCCAGTGCGGCTGTTTCAAAATCTGTCCAGAAGCAAACCACACTGACTGAACACTTGTTTTATTTGATTTAATCTCATTTGAAACACATGTCCTCGTTATGTCAGAGAACTGATGAAGATGTAAATAAATGGCAAAGGAAAGGTACAAAAGAACAAGAGACATAGAGAGAGAGTGAGAGAGAGAGGAAGAGACAGACAGACAGACAGAGAGAGAGTGAGAGAGCAGAAGAGAGAGACAGACAGACAGAGAGAGAGAGAGAGAGAGAGAGAGAGAGAGAGAGAGAGAGAGAGAGAGAGAGAGAGAGAGAGAGAGAGAGAGAGAGAGAGAGAGAGAGAGAGAGAGAGAGAGAGAGAGAGAGAGAGAGAGAGAGAGAGAGAGAGAGAGAGAGACTGATAGCACGTATACACACACACACACAGGCTACGTGTTATGTGTATGTGAGGGGTAATAATGAGAGGAAGAAGAGCTCCTAACTAATCGCCGGTGTGTGTGTACGTGTGTCCGCCCGCACCGGCACCGTTTTGATTTCGGGCTTTTTCAGGAGCCTTCATCGCCTTGCTAAGCTCCAGCAGATGTTTCTCTCCTTTTCTAAAGACCTTCTCTGGAGCCAGGGAGGAATATCCGAACAGCATTCCCTAATCCACTTTACCACGTTAATCCCTGTAGTTCCACAGACCTGTTGGCTCCTTTTTTACAAACATCCTCTCTCTTTCGTCTCCCTCCTGCTTTTAAATGTAGCAGTGCATTCTGTACACACCGCTTCACACTAGCGCTCACAGGGGTCTTAGCCACCCACTAGATCTCTATCAAGGACCAGGATAGAATAAACCTCCACCGACAGGTTTAATCTCAATATAGTTGATTTACAGATACTTAAACGCAGTGGCATTGATCCAAGGCAGGAGGCCATTTTCTCAGGGTTCAGATGGGTAGTTATGGTTCCCTGGTCCCTGTCTGTCTGGCTGGCGATCTACCTGGAATGGAATTGTGGAGAGGAGGGATTTAGTCACGGACAAAAGCTTGAGGGGGAGGTGATATGTCATTCGTTGCCGAGGGATATTGATTGGTTATATTCAGAGACAGAGAGCGTAAATAAAGCTGGAGAGGAACAGGCAGTACTAGAGACCAAAACCACCGTTACACCGTCTGTGCACAATCAACAGATTAAATACGTATAACCTGGCAATGGTGCTTTTTAAAGAGATGAATGAAATTAGGACTAAAAACAGAATTTGTGTGTGTGTGTGACGGACCGGATCTAGCCTGTGTTAGCCCACCAAGCTAAAGTCTAGGTATTCACTCTGCCAGCTTCACTCTGGACTCTTCAGGCCTCAGACAAGTTTACTTGTTACACTAAATCACCTCTGCTGCACATGCACAGTCATTCAACCAACCGTCAATGAGGAAAGTAACATAGCCCTATTCCATCACGGTTATTAACCACATAAAGCACCTCTATGGAGGCTAAGGAACATCTTCATCTCTGTTAGGAGTCAGACACCAGGCAGAACAATACAGCCTCAACACTCAACATAGTGAGAGGGATACTAAATGTGCCCCAGTGATCCCAATGCTCAAACACGTTAATAACTAAACATAACAATCTACTGCACTCTGTGTGTGTGTGTGTGCTTGTGTTGACATATGTGTGTGTGTGCTTGTGTAGATATGTGTGTCCTCTAAGAGCTCAGTGGTTTGAGAGGTTGATTTAGTTGGGGAGGTTGAAGTATGGCACATCCAATCCTTCTGTTCAAGTGCTCTATTACTGCTCTCCAAGGAGTAGTTGGCTAGGTAAATAAACAACACAATGCTATCTATGCAATAGAACAGGGAATGACAGAAGGTGAGGGGGGGATAGTGACGGTTTGCTATTAAAAACAATATGCTGGTCTGTTTATCTTTCTTATTGGAATAGGTAGACAGACGCACAGACAGACCGACTGGCCGACACACAGACAGACAGACAGACGGCGAGAATAAAGTTGTCAGTGGCACAGGGTTCGTTAGTTACGTGGAAGGCTACGGGCCCAGTGAGCTACATGCTATCTGTCAGATATCCGTCACCAGTCAAGCGCACAATTACAAGTATTGATCCAGGGTGAATACGCACGGCAAGGCTAGACACAGGGAACTACCGCACATTCATCACCCCGCTCTGTGTACACAACACAACACTGAAACACGGCAGGCAAAGGCTTCATGTCTTTCCATTGGCTCAGAACCGATAGAACTACTACTGCTATTCCTGCTGCCGCTACTACTAATGTACTATAACTAGTACTGATAATAGCAATAACTTTAGTGGTCTGCTGCCTTTCTTGATCTTGTTCAGCCAGGTCGCTGCATCTTTGTGGCTAATTATTTGATCTCCCCACCTCTCAACCCAAGACTACAGTTTATATCTCCCAAACCGACTACCAACCTAACGGCACTTTGTTGCAGCGCTTCTACAGGAAACAATATTCATCCGGTGTACAATATGAACTGCACAGTCCAATGATATTTAATGGTGTGAACCTTTGTATCGTCAGCGTCTTAAAATAGTCTACAGACATGGTACGCGCCGCGCATTTTCATAGGTATCTTAGCAACGGGTATTTTGTCAGTAAGGAGTAGGAAGTGGTGGAAGAGGCTGTTCTCTTTGAAGCCAAGTTGTTCTCTAAGAAACTATTCGACTTCAAGTCAACTCTTACAGGTATTAACGAAAAGCACCTGCTACTCTGTAGGAAAAAGGGCTCGCCCCCTTGCTATTGCAGTCATGACATGAACATTCACCCTTTGAACAAGTGCAACGCTGCAGGGCAGAATAGCTGAACGGCTGGATGAGGAACACACTGTAAGAGGAGATTGCTTGAGGAGAGGATCCGCTGCATTTCTGAAATGACCTCTGGCAATATCCTTTTCATAAAGGAAAAGAGAGAGAGAGGGGAAGGGGAGAGAAATGGGAAATGGAGAGGGGGACGGGTAAATAGAGTAGGAGAGATTGAGAGGGTGACTAAGGGCGGCACGGGACAATAGAGAGTGAGAGAAATATAGTGAGTGAGGGAGAGGGGAATAGAGAGAGAGAGAAATGGAGAGAGAGAGAGAGGGAGAGCGAAAAAAGAAGCAGGATCTGACATGTGGTGACGGATCATGATTGTGGGGGGATTAGAGGAGCGGATAGAGGGATGGAGGGATGGAGGGATGGAGGGATGGCGAGATGGAGGGATGGAAGGAGGAAGAGTCTGAGAGGCAGATGGAGACGCAGCTCTCTCTCTCCCCAGGGAGAAACACAGCAGAGCTGAGATCTGAGCGAGACTGCCAATTCCAAAGGGTATGGAGCATCATGAAGACTGGTGTGAAAGAGAGACAGAGAGTAATGGGGATGAGTGGAAGAGGAGAGAGAGTGAGAGGGAATTGGAGTGAGAGAGGGAGAGGAGTGAGAGAGGGGGAGGAGAGGAGTGAGAGAGGGAGAGGAGTGAGAGAGGGGGAGGAGAGGAGTGAGAGAGGGAGAGGAGTGAGAGAGGGGGAGGAGAGGAGTGAGAGAGGGAGAGGAGTGAGAGAGGGAGAGGAGTGAGAGAGGGAGAGGAGTGAGAGAGGGGAGGAGAGGAGTGAGAGAGGGGGAGGAGAGGAGAGGAGTGAGAGAGGGAGAGGAGTGAGAGAGTGAGAGGGAATTGGAGTGAGAGAGGGAGAGGAGTGAGAGAGGGGAGGAGAGGAGTGAGAGAGGGAGAGGAGTGAGAGAGGGGGAGGAGAGGAGTGAGAGAGGGAGAGGAGTGAGAGAGGGGGAGGAGAGGAGTGAGAGAGGGAGAGGAGTGAGAGAGGGGAGGAGAGGAGTGAGAGAGGGGGATGAGAGGAGTGAGAGAGGGAGAGGAGTGAGAGAGTGAGAGGGAATTGGAGTGAGAGAGGGAGAGGAGTGAGAGAGTGACGAGGACAATACAAAGAGAAGAGATAGAGAGGGAGAGGAGTGAGAGAGGGGGAGGAGAGGAGTGAGAGAGGGAGAGGAGTGAGAGAGGGGAGGAGAGGAGTGAGAGAGGGAGGGAGAGGAGTGAGAGAGTGAGAGGGAATTGGAGTGAGAGAGGGAGAGGAGTGAGAGAGTGACGAGGACAATACAAAGAGAAGAGAGAGAGAGGGAGAGGAGTGAGAGAGTGACGAGGACAATACAAAGAGAAGAGATAGAGAGGGAGAGGAGTGAGAGAGTGACGAGGACAATACAAAGAGAAGAGATAGAGAGGGAGAGGAGTGAGAGAGTGACGAGGACAATACAAAGAGAAGAGATAGAGAGGGAGAGGAGTGAGAGAGTGACGAGGACAATACAAAGAGAAGAGATAGAGAGGGAGAGGAGTGAGAGAGTGACGAGGACAATACAAAGAGAAGAGATAGAGAGGGAGAGGAGTGAGAGAGTGACGAGGACAATACAAAGAGAAGAGATAGAGAGGGAGAGGAGTGAGAGAGTGACGAGGACAATACAAAGAGAAGAGATAGAGAGGGAGAGGAGTGAGAGAGTGACGAGGACAATACAAAGAGAAGAGATAGAGAGGGAGAGGAGTGAGAGAGTGACGAGGACAATACAAAGAGAGGAGATAGAGAGAAAGAAATAGAGAGAAAGTGAAAGAAGAAGGATATAATGAAATAACAAAAAGAAAAGTCTGACAGAATGGATGTGAAAACAGAGAGGGGAATGAATAGAGAGAAAGAACATTAGACAAAGGGGAGAGAGAAAGACTAGAGAGAGGAGAGATCAGGCTTCCACTGGTGATTGGTGATTAAAGGGGAAATGTCATTAATTAGCAAACAGGCCAGCTGTGGCGCTCTTTAAAGCCCTGCTTCCTAGCATTAAATATAGATTAGAATGGTGAAACACATGCACACTCACACATGCATACACGCAAACACACACACACGGGTGTGCACACACACACACACACACAAATGCATGCATACACAGCCATACCTGACACACACACAGACATAAACAAATGTACGCACACACACACGGGCATGCACACACACACACACAGGGAGAAAGTAAAACTGTTAGACAGATCTAATTACTGAAATGTATTTTGTCTAACCCTGGTGGAGACAGCCACAGGAGATGTATTTTTTTCTAAATGCCAGTCCTCCTGTCTCACCAGGAATTTCAGCTCTGCAGAGAGAGGGAGGGAGATAGAGATGTGAAGAGAGAGGAGACAAAGTGAGAAAAGAGGGAACGAAAGCTACTACCTACTTAAACTGCGTACAGTGTACTAAACATACTACATACTATTTAGAACATACTGTTTTGTAGAAACATATGCGGTATGCAATTAATATCAACAACTGCTCGTGTTCCCTGCCATTTGTTGTCAGCTGTTTTTGTGCATATATGGGCGTGAAAGGACGATTCTCTTCTTTAATAGTTTGCGAATTCTACTAGATGAAAAGCTGAAATGAGTATGACCTCCCGGCATTTAAAGCATACAACAATTTCCCATGATATCAAGCATTCTATTTTCACATACCCAAAAAGACTAGCGTTTAGAACCCAAGTATGGGTATTGGGACAGGGCTTGTGACAACAAGGCAGAGAGTGAAAGCCAGTGAGAGACAGGAACACAGCGAGACAGAAACCTAGCGCAATACAGAGAAATAAGAGCTCGGTCTCTCTCTTTCAGCCTCTCGAACCAACCGTCTCCACCGCCACCACACGCCACCAGGAAATCTACCTGACAGTTGCCATGGTGACGCGGGTGCAGGCTGTCTTAATTGGAGGGCTTTAGCCCTGGTCCCCCCTCTCCTCACTTTTCTTCTCCTCTCTCCTCCTCATCCCAGCGCAGGTCTTATTCCTAAAGACATTATTCCATTTCTCTATAGACTCCTGAAGACAGGTTCTCTATTCACACTGTTGTTGTTGTTTTAGGGGCGCCGGGATGAGACGACTGGACCAGGAGAGGATTGAGAAGAGGACCAAGAGGAGAGAGGGAAGAATGGGGGTGAGTGTTTAAGGGGGGTGGGGGGGGGTGTATGTGCATGTGTGTTTGTACGTACGCAGGCGCAAACACGCTTTCTTGTTTGTGTGTGTCTAGAAGTCTGCTCATTTCTTTGTGTAACCTACTAATGTATTCACTTTACCCTCTTGTCTCCTTGCGTTTCCTGTGGTTGAGAGGAAAGAAAAAGTGGCAAAAAAATAATCTGTCTCTCTCAACTCTCTGTTCAATAAAATTAACCATGATTTCTAACACTTCTCAGAAGTCATCTGATGTAGCAAAAATCCCTGTGAGCAAAACAACAGTCTGAAAATAGCCTGCTATTTGCGTGAGTATTAATAGTACTCTGCGTGTGCTTGAACAGAGTCTAGGGGTATTTGTTTATGATATTATTAGATTATCTTTGATATGAGTGCGGGTCTGATGGTTTGATAAGCTGAATTAGCATGCTGGCTGTTATGATCCTGTGTGTGTTTACAGAAGAGAGTGTGTGTGTTTTTGTCACTCCTGTACTGAAGTGGGCCGAACGTTGTATGTGTGTGTGTGTGTGTGTGTGTTTTTGTGTGTGTGTCACCGGATGGAGCTGTCAGTTTGATGAGAGTTCATTTAGAATGAGTGACATTCAGAACGTCCTCCCAAATAACTATCAGAACCATGGAATGAAGAATGACACGAGACACACACACATACACACCCCCCCCCCAACACACACACACACACTCAGATCCTCAGATGGACTTCCGAAGTAATTTGTGATCAGACATCAACACTGGGCATTTGAAAAAAATGAAACATCAAAGAATAACCTACTGTAAGTGATACATTCTCTGCAGGCCATGAGTGTCTGGGGTTAGTAATATTTCAAAGGGAATCATCTATTGTATATGAGGACAGTATATATTTGATCTGTTACGTGGTTTATGTTTCATATGTACAGTGAGTTGCCATTGTATAGGTGTGTGTGTGTGTGTGTATGTGTGTGTGTGTACTGGCTGTTCCTCCCAGGCTAACAGCCCCAGTCTGATCCAGGAGGCTTTTGTCTCTTTTCATGGTTTACAACACTCTGTCACTGCTCTATCGATCGCTCTCTCCCTCTCTTTACAGCCCCCCCCCCACGACACAGTAAACTCCTGGAGACTTCAGAGGGGATGCTGAGAGTCAGTGTGTGTGATGAAATTCAGAGTTATTCCGTCCCTTACAGGTTCATCATTATCATCACAATGCACAGTGCACCAGACAGTACTACCGCAAGCAATGACACTGACACTCACTCTGGATACAAACATACCCTGCTGACTGTACAACACAACTAGTGGAGAAAACACAATTATTTACTCAATCAGAGCAGGTAAAGTGGAGTGAAGGAGAAGAGGGAAGACATTTCAAAGCCATGTTCAACAAAGAACAGAC
The DNA here is from genome assembly GCF_002021735.2 of Oncorhynchus kisutch. Taxonomy (NCBI): domain Eukaryota; kingdom Metazoa; phylum Chordata; class Actinopteri; order Salmoniformes; family Salmonidae; genus Oncorhynchus; species Oncorhynchus kisutch. Next base: position 8,360,116 of record NC_034192.2, read on the forward strand.
AACAGAAAAACTCAACCCCACAGACAGCAGCTGTCTGAGCCCGCGCATGCACACACACACACACACACACACAGGCTCCCCCAAACCCCCTCCCCACACACACCTTATCCCTCACATTCCTTCCTACCCTGCGGATAAACTTTTTCCCCAGATACTTTCCCTAATCCGGCTGATTTGATAAGGAATCTCATTTCTGCTGGCCACACTGAAAGCATTCCGACAGGTTTGACTCCACTTCACACACCAGTGTCAATGCTATCTCCCATCGCTCAGGGCAACCAGACAGGAAATAAAGCGTTGCCGGGGCTGGTGCCACGGTAGCCGTGGTCTTTGCAGAGGCCTATCTTGAGGGGCCTTCATGTGAAGTGATCTGCGGGGCCAAGCCGATCGATTCTTATCGACACAGGTGGTAATTACATTTCATGTAATGAGCTTTCACCGCTAATCCACCTGGTCCTGGAGGGATAGAAAGAAGAGAGGATAGAAAGACAAGGAGAGAAAGACAGAAGGAGAGAGAAGGAACAAGGTAAATAGAGAGGGGACAGAGAGAGAGAGGAAGAAAGAGGGAGGGAAATGGACAAAGTGAGGTAGGCAGAGAAAAAGAAAGAGGGAGAGAGAGAGGGAGCAAGAGCGAGAGCGTGCGAGAGAGAGAGAGAGAGAGACAGTATGGAGGGAAGGAGGGAGGGAGGGAGGGAGGGAGGGAGGGAGGGAGGGAGGGAGGGAGGGAGGGAGGGAGGGAGGGAGGGAGGGAGGGAGGGTGAGGTGGAATGTGAAAGACAGGGAAGGAGGAGAGCTGCCTAGTAGAATAGGGTAGAAGGTAAGAAAGAGAAAGAAAGACAAAGGTGGTGTCATTCTGGCAGAGAGCGCGAGAGAGAGAGAGAGAGAAGCAGAAGGACTGAGATGCTTGTCTTCCTCTCGGAATGTAATTCGTTCCAACGGGAACGGCCTAGCTGCCTAGCCATCGCTACCTGACAGCTTCTCACACTCCTCTCCGCCTCATCCCCAAAAATACTCCCGCTACCGCTCACACACACACACACACGTCACTCCCTTGTCTGTTACCCACGGCAACACTCTCAGCGACCGGGGGCAGGTGGGCAGAGCAGGTGGGCAGACCATAATGACAATGGTCCTCAAACTAGCTAAAGTCAGGCGTTATGGTCTTTCACTGTTTTATTTGACAGTTAGTCAGTGTTCTGTAGTGGAATTCTGCAGGTTTGTCAAACATCTTTAGTCCATTGTGATGTCACCCATTAGAAGGCTGGGGGTAAGGTCAATGTGATGGCTCCGGATGGTTTAACACAACCACACTTAACCCTGAACCAAGACGCAGCCATTCATTCACTGAAACTGAATTACATGCAAATAAACACCTCCCCCCTGTTTCCTCTCGTCTCCTCTCCCCTCCCCTCTCCCTTTCCTCCCCTCATCCTCTGCTTCCTGCATTTTCCCTGCCCCGAGGAGTGTCAAAATGTTAATTTTCTTTAAATGACTTGCCGTTACAGTTCAGATAAGACCGCTCTGAAAGACAATAGTTTTCCTCCTGAATAACAGAGAGAGAGAGAGAGAGAGAGAGAGAGAGAGAGAGAGAGAGAGAGAGAGAGAGAGAGAGAGATATTATTTTCTCCCAGACTCCCCCAGCTAAACCTTTCTTCTTCTCAGAGTGCGTAGTCCTCTCTTGGTGTAGAAGACTCTTTCTACTGGCTAATAGAGCTGAGCAGAAAGGCCAACATTTCCAGCATTTATCCTCTAATTAGACCATAATGGCCGCCTTTTAAAGAACAGAACTAACCTCAAATGTCTGTTTCTTGGAGATCAACTGACTAGTAACTGACTGAAGCTTGAGTGTGTGCGTGTGCGTGTATGTGTGAGTGTGTGTGTGCGTGCGCGTGTGTGCATGTTAGACAGGTGACTGTGGGTGGTGACGACTGGTTAGTGGTCCATAGCGATGCATTTGTGTGAGAGTGGGTGGGATGTGTTCTGTGTGTGTGTGTGTATGTAGGTGTGGTGTCATTATATGTGTGTGAGGGAAAGTGTGTGTGGGACTTACCTGTCATCTCACCTAAGCTGTATTTTCATTGGCTGTGTGGCTCGGGTGGGCGGTGGCTGGCGGAGCATGTGACAAAGGGACGTCACTGGAGATTGACGGGTGCAGCGTGGGCGTCGGCTATCGCCTCACCAAGGGACACAGCGTCCAATCAACTGTGAGTACAGAAAGAGGGGGGCGATTAATTACGAATGTTCCTGTCTGAAACATATGGTTTCTAGTGTGTGTGATGGAGAGAGGGAGGGAGGAACAGAGGAGGGACAGAGGAGGGAGAGATACAGCGAGAGAGATGGGGGTGAGAGATAAAGTTACTTTGTGTGGAAAGCAACACGTTATATACTACTAGTTACAGTTAATTTGGAAAGTATTCAGACCCCTTTACTTTTTCCACATTTTGTTACGTTACAGCCTTATTCTAAAATGTATTCAATTGTAAATATATATATTTTTAAATAACCTCATCAAACTACACATAATACCCCATAATGACAAAGAAAAAATGATTTTATCACAACACAAGAGACCCAGATGCAGACACAGGAGGCAGATGGTTTGAGCTCTGGTATTTATTATAATCCAAGGTACAGACAGAAGGCAGGTCGGGGACAGTACCTCCCCCCCTCTAGGGGCACCACCTGGTATCCTACCTGGGTGCATACCTGGTTGACCGGGGTGCCCTGCGGTGGAAGTCGGCGATGAGGGCTGGGTCCAGGATGTCTCTAGCGGGGACCCAGCACCTCTACTCCGGGCCATAACCCTCCCAGTCAAGCAGGTATTGGAAACTCCTGCCCCACGGTCGAACACTCAGGAGGCGTCTCACTCTGTACGCTGGGTGGACATTGATGACTCGGGTCGGAGGGGTGGACCACATGGAACGTAGGGTGAATACGGAGGGTACGGGGTAACAAAAGATGAACAGCAGTGGAACTAAGGACTCTAGAGATGGGGAAAGGGCCAATGAAACGAGGGGAAAGTTTGCGGGACTCCATCCGAAGGGGCAGGTCCCGTGTGGATAGCAATAACCTCTTCCCAACATGATAGAGAGGAGCTGGAGTCTGGCGGCGGTCCCCATGTCGATGATACCTGGAGTTGCTCCTGAGAAGCGTCACCTGGACTCTTCTCCTGGTACTCCGACAGTGGGGGACGAACATCTGGGTCGAGGGCATGTTGACTTCCTGCTCTTGTTCCGTGAAGAGCAGAGGCTGATATCCCATGGAGCACTCGAAAGGGGAGAGTCCCGTGGCTGAACAGGGATGAGTGTTCCGGGCATACTCCACCCAGACCAGTTGTTGGCTCTAGGTAGTGGGGTTGGTAGAGACAAGGCATCTTAAGGTTGTTTCCAGGTCTTGGTTTGCTCGCTTTACTGACCTTCGGAGGTGAGCAGGCGGCAGCGGATGAATGAATGTTCCCGAGACCCGACCTCCTCTCACTCCGGCGTTCTCATAGACACCAATCAAACCTAATCATGAGGGCGATGAGGGAATCGAGGTCCAATGGTAACTCCCACTCTGCGAGCTCTTCTTTTATTTCCTCCGACAGCCTGTGAAGGAAGGTATCGAAAAGAGCCTCCGGATTCCAGGCACTCTCGGCGGCCAATGTGTGAAACTCTACCGCGTTGTCTGCCACACTTCAGGAGTTCTGATGTTCCTTCAGTAGTTTTCGGGCCGCCTCTCTCCCGGACCCCAGAGAATCGAATACCTTCCTCACCTCCACCATGAAATCTTCCAGGTTATGGCAAACGGTGAATTGTTGCTCCCTTACGGCCGTCGCGCAGGTGAGCGCCCTTACGGGCATTAGCGTAATTAGATACCCTATCTTTGATCGATCTGAATGGAACAAAGATGGCTGTAGCTCAAAAATTAGGGAGCACTGGGAAAGAAACACCCGGCATGTTCCAGGATTGCCAGCATATCGCTCTGGAGGAGGTAAGCGGGGTTCTCAGGGAGTCGGGGTAGGCTGAACAAACCCACCACTAGTAGGGAAGTTACTGAGTGACTGGGAGGTCTGAGATGTGGCATGCTGCTTGCGAGTTAATTCACGGAATTGTTCCGTCATCGCCTTGAATCCCAGGTCGTGGCGTTCTGCCAGAGATCAGAACCCCTCCATCAGGTTCTGAAGTAGCTCCTCCTGTCTCTTAATGTTAGCTCCCTGCATAGAGACAGTGTGACGGAGCTGGTCCAAGTCTGCTGGGTCAGTCAAGGCCAGTTCGTACTACCACAACACAAGGTGAGACCCAGATGCAGACACAGGAGGCAGATGGTTTGAGCTCTGGTATTTATTATAATCCAAGGGATAGACAGAAGGCAAGTCGGGGACAGGCAAGCATTCATAGCCAGAGTCCAAAACGGTACAGGGCGGCAGGCAGGTTCGAGGTCAGGGGCAGGCTGAGTGGTCAGGCAGGCGGGCTCAGAGGCAGGACAGGCAAGGGTCAAAACCAGGAGGAAAAAAGGGACTGGGGAAAAAAGGAGCTGAGAGAAAAAACGCTGGACTACCTGACATGATGACTCCTTGCTGTCCCCAGTCCACCTGGCCGTGCTGCTGCTCCAGTTTCAACTGTTCTGCCTTATTATTATTCGACCATGCTGGTCATTTATGAACATTTGAACATCTTGGCCATGTTCTGTTATAATCTCCACCCGGCACAGCCAGAAGAGGACTGGCCACCCCACATATGCTCTCTCTAATTCTCTCTTTCTTTCTCTCTCTCGGAGGACCTGAGCCCTAGGACCATGCCACAGGACTACCTGACATGATGACTCCTTGCTGTCCCCAGTCCACCTGACCATGCTGCTGCTCCAGTTTCAACTGTTCTGCCTTATTATTATTCGACCATGCTGGTCATGTATGAACATTTGAACATCTTGGCCATGTTCTGTTATAATCTCCACCCGGCACAGCCAGAAGAGGACTGGCCACCCCACACAGCCTGGTTCCTCTCTAGGTTTCTTCCTAGGTTTTGGCGTTTCTAGGGAGTTTTTCCTAGCCACCGTGCTTCTACACCTGCATTGCTTGCTGTTTGGGGTTTTAGGCTGGGTTTCTGTACAGCACTTTGAGATATCAGCTGATGTACGAAGGGCTATATAAATACATTTGATTTGATTTTGAGTTGATTTGGTTGACTTGACAAACAAGACGAACTGGCACAGACAGACAGAAAACAGAGGTATAAATACACAGGGGAGGTGGGTATAAATACTCCTGGAGGGAGGTGGAGACAATCACAAGGACAAGTGAAACAGATCAGGGTGTGACAGTTTTTTAGAAATGTTTGTTTTGGCTTTGTCATTATGGGGTATTGTGTGTAGATTGCTGAGGATAAAAAAAATTTTGATCCATTTTAGAATAAGGTTGTAACGTAACAAAATGTTGAAAAAAATCAAGGGGTCTGAATACTTTCCAAATGCACTGTATATTACTTTGAGTTACTTTCATGAAAAAAGATCTCAATCTCACCCGTTTGTTTGACTGTCATGCTCTACCAAAGATAGGCCACTTACTCAGGTTTGATCACGAGTTTCTCCTTTCATCTGTGTCGCTACTTTCCTGTGCTAGACTACAAATGCTATGCTATATATGGGATGCTTCATTAGCAATGTTCTATATTAATCAGTAGCTAAAGAGTCAAAAGAGTTAGTGCAAAAAGGGTCCATACAGATAGTTAAATAGTTATCCAATAGCCACCCAGACTAACTATAGTATTTAGCAGACTGAACATACATCAACAAAGAGAAAAAGCAGGTGAGCCAGATGCACTATGATTCACATTTTGAGGGGGGGAAAAACTCAACAACAAAAAATATGTCAGGGATTTTTCTTATCAGTAAGGATTCCAATTTCGTTGGAATGTTTTAACATTTAAACGTTCAACCCCTAACGCGAACCCATAGATATGTATAGAGGGCACAGGTGCCACTAGATGGGAAAGCCCTCTATGGGATTTGCTATCACAGAAGCGGTCAATGTCAAAGATCAGAGGTGCGCCCTTTATACATTTCTATGGACAGCAGTTGTCATGACATTTCTCCAAACAGCCTTTCTCCGCTCACTCGAGAACTAAATGAGGAAACAGGTTAAGATCAGATCATGGAAACACATGCCCAGTAGAGATATGATTCTGAAAGTAACGCAACCCCAACACTGCTCATCAATAAAATGCATGGGTTCTCTGGTAATTAACTGAAAATGTGATCAAAAACATTTTGATTAGTTTGCCCTGAGAGGACTGTGCTCCCTCCCTCCTCCCCAATTCTCTATGGGGCTCATGTAGACCGATCCATCACAGTAGCGGGGCCTCTGTGGACGCCTGTAATCTGCAGTGTGTGTGTGTGTGTGTGTCATCATTTTAATTAGCTCGTTTTACAGTGGAATTTAAACCCTGGTGGGATTATTCCTTTTATCTTACTGTAGATAGGCTGAAGTGTGTGTGTGTGTGTGTGTGTGTGTGTGTGTGTGTGTGTGTGTGTGTGTGTGTGTGTGTGTGTGTGTGTGTGTGTGTGTGTGTGTGTGTGTGTGTGTGTGTGTGTGTGTGTGTGTGTGTGTGTGTGTGTGTTGCTCAGGTCTCGACACTAAACGTGGAGTTCAGCGATAACAAGCCTTTCTCTCCACATGCAGCTGTATATCAGGTGTTTATTAATGGACTTTTCTCTTCTTCTTCAAAGGCTCCACAGAGATCAGTCTTCTGCCCTGTTTACCTCACTACCGTGACTCGTTTCAGGAAACTAGGCGTATGTCGCACGTCACTACTTCACAGGAGCGGTATTTGAATGTGAACAATTGTTTTGGGCAAGAACGCCTTCTGGAACATGTGAACTTCCATGTGCCTTAATAACAAACTTGCATTCCATCCATAAATTGTTAAATCACAAGCCTAGTTGGTTTAGCTATGGAAAAAGTCAGGAAAACTTCCCGCTAGGAGTGATTGGCTGAGATAATGGATGGGCTGGACATGCCGGGAGATGAGTTTGAATTGGTCTGCCATGTAGCATGTTTCTGTCTATAATATGAGCTGTTCAGTACGTGTTGACAGTCCTTTGCTACTGCAACATTTTTGAAAGGTATAACATTAGCCAATGAGAACTACAAAAGTTTTGCTACTTTTCTCAACAACCTTGATGACCTGAATTTAGCAAGCATTATCGACAGTACAGTTGGAAAAAGTGAAGCCACGGTCAGTGTGAACCGGAGTGATTTGACACAACGCTAGCCAAAAAAAGATGCAGCTACAAACAAGACAGAGTTAAAAGGTTCCAGTCTGTCGTGAAGTGTTCATCCATATACAGTTGAAGTCAGAGGTTTACAGACACCTTAGCCAAATACATTTAAACTCAGTTTTTCACAATTCCTGACATTTAATCCTAGTAAAAATTCCCTGTCTAAGGTCAGTTTGGATCACCACTTTATTTTAAGAATGTGGAATGTCAGAATAATAGTAGAGAGAATTATTTATTTCAGCTTTTATTTCTTTCATCACATTCCCAGTGGGTCAGACGTTTACGTACACTCAATTAGTATTTTTAACTTGGGTCAAACATATTGGGTAGCTTTCCACAAGCTTCCCACAATAAGTTGGGTGAATTTTGACCCATTCCTCCTGACAGAGCTGGTGTCAGGTTTGTAGGCCTTCTTGCTCGCACACGCTTTTTCAGTTTTGCCCACACATTTTCTATAGGATTGAGGTCATGGCTTTGTGATGGCCACTCCAATACCTTGACTTTGTTGTCCTTAAGCCATTTTGCCACAACTTTGGAAGTATGCTTGGGGTCATTGTCCATTTAGAAGACCCATTTGCGACCAAGCTTTAACTTCCTGGCTGAGATTTTGCTTCAATTTATCCACATAATTTTCCTCCTCATGATGCCATCTATTTTGTGAAGTGCACCAGTCCCTCCTGCAGCAAAGCACCCCCACAACATGATGCTGCCACCCCCGTGCTTCACATTTGGGATGGTGTCCTTCAGCCTGCAAGCCTCCCCCTTTTTCCTCCAAATGTAGCGATGGTCATTATGGCCAAACAGTTCTATTTTTGTTTCATCAGACCAGAGAACATTTCTCCAAAAAGTATGATCCTGTCCCCATGTGCAGTTGCAAACTGTAGTCTGGCTTTTTTATGGCGGTTTTGGAGCAGTGGCTTCTTCCTTGCTGAGTGGCCTTTCAGGTTATGTCGATATAGGACTCGTTTTACTGTGGATATAGATACTTTTGTACAGGTTTCCTCCAGCATCTTCACAGGGTCCTTTGCTGTTGTTCTGGGATTGATTTGCACTTTTCGCACCAATGTACGTTCATCTCTAGGAGACAGAACGCGTCTCCTTCCTCAGCGGTTTGATGGCTGCGTGGTCCCATGGTGTTTATACTTGCATACTATTGGCTTTCTATCTAATATTGTTCGAAACATAAACATTTGCATTGCTAGTTATAGCCTAATGTTAGCTAGCTAACGTTGAACCTAGTTTGTTGGCTTTAGCTACCTGCAGATTCATACTACATCTATGACAATGTTTGTATTGGTAGTAGTATGAATTGGGATTATGCCAGTTCATTGTTTAGCTAGCTACCTACATGTCTAAACAAAATAATCCACTTCGGCCGGATTATTACATGACTCATCAAATTAGCCAGGTGTGTCTGAGGGGGGATTGCGGCCATCTATTGTATTTCATGAATATGTTTACACGTGACAGTGTCTAGACTATGTCTCGACAATAGTGACCCATTGACTTAGCTAGATGTGGCTGGGGGGTGCTTTTAGCATTTTCTTCACATGACCCATCAATTTAGACAATAATGATAACATATTTATAAAGTATTTTTTATCTGGACACTTTCTGTTGTTGATATTGCTTCTATGTAAGTAACCACTTCACTGTACTGTTTACACCTTCTGTATGCTGTGCTTGTGATAAGTAAACGTAGATTTCATTTGATATAGCGTGTGTTTACCACATGGCCTCACATGTGAATCCTTAAGGAGATGGGTGGGCCTAAGGCTTAAGAGGGTGTGAACAATGCTGAATGGGCGGAGATAAAGAAGAGCATTATAGTAGCTGTACCAGCATATTCAAGGACCATTTTCTCAAAAGTGGGGTTTCTCAAAAGTGTATCACCTTTCAAGGCTGAATTTCTTCCCCATTGTTCCTCAACTGCAGTGTATGATATACCATTTTCCAGCTCTGAGTCTCTACTTTTATCCAACGTAAAAAATACAATTTACAATTTTGATACATAAGACCAAATCAAGGAGGTCGCTCACATATTGTGTCTGTGAGAGTGAGAGAGCGAAAGCTAGATAGAGAGAGAGACAAGGAGAGAGAGAGAGAGAGAGAGAGAGAGAGAGAGAGAGAGAGAGAAAGCTAGAGAGAGAGAGAAAGCTAGAGAGAGAGAGACAAGGAGAGAGAGAGAGAGAGAGAGAGAGAGAGAGAGAGAGAGAGAGAGAGAGAGAGAGAGAGAGAGAGAAAGTTAGATAGAGAGAGAGACAAGGAGAGAGAGAGAGACAAGGAGAGAGAGAGAGACAAGGAGAGAGAGAGAGAGAGCGAGAAAGCTAGAGAGAGAGAGAGACAAGGGGAGAGAGAGACAAGGGGAGAGAGAGAAAGCTAGAGAGAGAGAGAGAGACAAGGAGAGAGAGAGAGAGAGAGAGAGAGAGAGAGAGAGAGAGAGAGAGAGAGAACAAAAGAGACAAACATCAGGAACATGAGCACGTTAAAGTACTGTAGATCCGCTTAAATATAAAACTCTACAGAATCCGCACAGTAACTAATGTATCCGTTAAATCATAAACCACATGATCCTGTATGACTTGGAGAACATTTATCCGTTTGCGTGTGTGTTCCACATTCACGTGCTCACGCTGTCAAGCATCCGTGTATGAGTGTGTGAGCATGCCCTTCTCAGTGTGTGTAGGCGCCATAGAATGGACTGGAAATAGCCATGTTAACCTAGCCCTGACACACGCCCACACTCACACTAACCAGCTTTCATTACCACACTGGCACACAGCATCGGTCAGAAAGGACGGCAGACATACTCATTAAAACACAGGAAATAGAATGCATGCATACATATATTCTGCATAAATTATTTAAAACTGTACACACAGAAAATGAAGACAGACACCCGTACACATACAGGAGGCACAACCACACGCGCACGCACTGCCATACACACGCACGTCCCTGCTAACATGCTGAAGATGAGTGATCATAGCAATAAGAGGATGTGGTCAAGGGCCAGTCAATAACCTTGGTTAATCTAATCTCCTAAACTAATAAAACCATCAACACGAACACCTTACAGTATGTAATATAGACCATTATACATCACACATATCCACTGCTCTACAGCCTGCTGCTCCTACTGACCAGTCAATACACGTATTACCTACACGTTACTCTATTATGTATTTAACAGGCTGAGCTGTCTCAGGACAACCCTGAGCCTCTACACAGTAGGAGAAAACCACCCCACATGATGACACACTTAACACCCCACCTCCCCCGACACACACACACACAGTACAAACCTTACACTTTTAACATTGAACAACATGAGAAACGGAGTAGCACCATGCAGACTCCCGAAGGATCTTGTGTCTGTTGTACACGTGCTGTTAGCTCTGTCATTGTCCACTGTGTTCCCCTGTGTTCCCCCGTGTTCCCCCGTGGTCCCCTGTGTTCCACTGTGTTCCCCTGTGTTCCACTGTGTTCCCCCTGTGTCCCCTTGTGTCTTTTTCTCTGCAGGGATTTCACCTAAATAATGGCCTCGTTTTTTATTTTTTTTATTGACCCTTTATTTAACTAGGCGAGTCAGTTAAGAACAAATTATTATTAACAATGAAGACCTACCAAAAGGCAAAAGGCCTCCTGCGGGGACGGAGGCTGATATATACGTATATATATAAAAATATAGGAAAAAACTACATTGCTTACACCTTGTAGGTCTTTGTTTTCTCTGTGTCTACAGCCAGTAACAAGAGTCTGGGGTATCATACAGCAGATAAAAACATGCTCAGTCTGTTAGTTTGGAACAAATGGCTAATCAATGTAGCCTTTAGTTATGTCTGACTTTATCATCCCGCCATTGATCTGGTTACAGAACAAGTAGTGGACAATTTCTCCCTCCCTCCCTGTACGTACAATAACACAGCTCTGCTGATGTGTGTAGAAAATACAGGCCTGAAATCCAGTGCACGATTCATCCCACATACTGTAGACACATTCAGAAATGCTGTTCTTACTCAACCACATTGCTTACACCTATCCTCAGATCTAAAATGACCTACAATAAGTATACATGGGTCTTTCTATAAATAATTTGGCCAATGTGTGACATTGTGATAAACATTTAAAAAAATGGAAAGGATTTTTCAACATTTCCACATGTAGGGCTACTTAGAGGAATACTGTATATGCAAAATGGCCCATAACTCCACCCTATAGAAGTAAATACGACTAGTACTATACATCCTTTAAGCAGGGTTCATACAGATTTATATTGGCAAGTCAAATTCAAGGAATTTCAGGGACTTTTTCAAACACTGAATTTCAATTTTCAAGGACCTCAATGTTATACAATTGTATATAATGTTATACAATTGTATTATACATTTATATAACTGTACATAAAGGGCCCAATATAGAACCTCCCCTCCCCATAAAAAGCATGCAAAAAGTGTTCAAAAATAGTAGGCCATTACCAGTAAGAATAAATCTTTTTTTAGGCCTTGCCAATTCATTGATATTTAAATTATTATTACATTCTAAAATATGTGAGAATAACGTGGACCTGCCTAACTAAATAAATTGGATGCATGCAGATTTTTTCTGAAGCCTATGTGGCCAACGCAGGCACACATAATAAAGCCATGAATAGCAGTAGTATTAAGCTCACCATGGCTGTTTTTATACTGAGAACAAGAACAAAAACCAGGTTCCTTTTGTAGGAATAGCTTTGGGTGTTGCGCAATAGTATATCCTACACAATTGCGCACAGCAGACTCCGTGTCCAATCCGAGGCACAAAAACATGAACATGAACTCGTTACCTTGATTCTTTCTCTGTTGAATCTTATGAGACCCTGCTGTAAATCAAGCAGACAACACCTTCTTTCCAGCACTTGGGCAGTTGTTGCATCACGTGCTCTATCACAACAGCTGTTCGTCACTCGACTGAAGACGTGGCGGGAGGATGTGGCGGGACACAATCAGGATAGGATGTGTCACACGCTTCAATGGGCCTACTACCGTAAGAGGTACATTACTGCACAGGCTAGGTGAGAAAAACACTACAGACACTACAAAAAGAGGGAACGATCCAATGTGAACCAGAAAAGACAGGAAAAAGTGGGTGAAAAACGTCATCAAAGTTGTAAAGTAGGATTCAGATGGAAGAGCACACAGACTCAGAAAAACACATCTGGGAAGTGGCCTTTTGTAAATATTCTAGACCTTTTTTCCAGGACTTGGGCTGTTAATGCATGGTATGGCTACCACAACAGCCGTTCATCACTTGATTGTCATTCAGAAAATTCCTTCCTGGATCAGATGATGATGTTTGAAAACATCAAGGTGTAATTAAACAGCTCAACACCAAATGACAAATGACAAGAGTTATGTAGTTACACTGCATGTCTGAGCTCTCAATACAAAAAATGGTCAGACGGCTAGATCCAGGAATCTTACAGGAATCTTACAGGAATCTTACAGGAATCTTACAGGAATCTTACAGGGTTCTTACAGAGTTCCAATTTAACTGTCACGTGTACTCCCTCGCCAGGTTTACTGACCACCGGTCCCAGCAACCCATCTTTACACACACCTGGCAACCTTCATTACGTACACCGCATCTCAGTCACGCCTGGACTTCATTTCTACCTTATATAGTACTCTTCTGTTAGTAGTCATCATATTACTTTGTGTTTCCATATCAGACCCTGCTCTTCTCTTGTATTGTTCCATGTTCATTATTATTAAACTCACTAACTGCACTTGTTTCCTGCCTCGCTGCGCCTAAGTTACATGAACTGATTAATGCTTAACTGATGATAGAATGACAACTTACACTGCCATAAATGCAAGGACAGAAAAGTCATGTTTTATGTCACAGGATTTTGGACAAATCCATCAAGACAACAAGCACAAACATAGGTTTTGAATCAGCTTGTGAATTTGATTGAATATAGCTACAATATGTTCCCCGTTACATCTTAATGTAATGACATGAAAGAAAATGGCAGATTATTATCAATGACTTGTCAACAGCTGTAACAAGTTATCGAGTGTAGTTTATAGAAAGACCATATACAGTGTACTGTAGCTGTACAGGAGCAGACATTAGGTTCCCAGGTATATTCACAGTACCAGCCAGTCAGGCACAGTCTCCATCCTGATAGAGGACACACAGCACATCATGCCTGTCCACAGCTAAAATACTACTCTGGCTTTATCAATAAGCGGCCATCTAATCATCCCCCAGTTCAATTTGAACTGAATATAGCCCTGCCCACCCACCGCAAAAACAGCTTAGCACTGGGCAGCCAGGCGAAAAATGTCTGCCACCACACCCATCACCTAGGAATGAGATGAGCTAGCAACCAATATTTTGTCTGTTTTCAGGGATGTGGTGGGGGTGTCGAAGAGATTGTTGTTGACTGTGACCCCCTATATTATTGAAAGGGTAGGATAGACATTCAAAGATGGGACCAACCCAAGCAATAGGAGAAATGTACATTTCTCCAAGATATTTTCAGTGTTTGTGGATATAAAATCAAATCAAAATCAAATCAAATTGTATTTGTCACATGCGCCGAACACAACAGGTGTAGACCTTAACGGGAAATGCTTACTTACAAGCCCTTAACCAACAATGCAGTCCAAGAAATAGAGTTAAGAAAATGTCTCCCCGTGTTCCTGGAAATGTAACAAAAATATTTCCTCAAATTGATGTGCCTCTTAGAGTGGGAAGCCATTCACTTTGGGCAACATCCCCATATTTCAGCTTAAGTGTTGCAGCAGGGATATTTTTTAGGAATTAGAAAGACGATGAATGATGCAATATTTTCACGCTAGAGGGAGAGTATTGCGCTTCAAATTAGACAGGTGGCAGAGAAGGGGAATGCGGAGGAGAGAAATAAATCCGCAGGAATTTACCACTAATGAGTGGTAGAGGGAGAGGATTCTACTTCTCCAGCAGAGAGTGGGAGAAAGGGAGAGAGAGTGACAGGAGGAGAATGAAAGATGGATATAGTAGAGAAGACTGAGATGAGGAAAGAGAGTGCTGGATAGAGATTGGGAGGGATTAGATGAAAAGCAGGTAACAGACATAGACTGTCAGATAGAGGGAGGTAGAGAGAACAGATGCACTCAGACGAAAACACACACACACTGTTCTATCGGCTGTCACGCTGGAGGTTAATGTCCTCCTGAGATGAGTTCTGCTGTGCAATATCCATGCTTCCGGACCAGTGCTCAGCCAATCCCGCTGCCCCATCCAACTGACAGACAGCGGCAGGTCTCTCCCTCGCTCCACCTGAGTGGCTCACCCTGCGAGGGCCCACAGACAGACAGGAAATGTCAGAGCCTGGCCCCGTGTACCACAACCACCAAGACTAATCATACACCCTATACCCAAACTAGCCTGCATACTACCGTGTATCTGTCAGACTGGGAATCAAACGACAGAGAGGTGAGAGAGCTGTGGGACAGTTTAAACTAGGAGAGAGAGAGGGTGAGATGAGGGAGGGAGAGGAAGGAGAGTAGGCAGAAATAGAGAAAAAGAGAGCGAGACTGTTTGAGGAGAGACACCTGGACAGGAGATGGGGAGGAAGGTGAAAGAGGTAGATAGAGCATTTGAATGAACACTTGCAAGTAAAAAGTAAAAAATAAAGACAGGAGACATGTCTCACGTGGCTAGTTGATAGAGAGAGGGAACCGTGTTCGAGATGAGAACATGTCGTTTTTTTCATGTCAGTGGTTCACCCCTTTCACCCACACGATTGACACGGGAGCCTTAACATTACATAGTCTGGAATTGATTTCAGAGGCTGTAGAGCCAATTCATTTCCATCTGTTTGAACCTGATGGAGTGAGGCTGATAGGCAAGCTATAGATAGAGCCATTATCACACAGCTATCCCAAGAGAGTCCAAAGACCACATGACACCATCGATTTACAAACTCCTTACATTATTACCAATGTGCATGTTGCCCTCTACTACCACATGCACATATGAAGGCACTCACACACACACACACACACACACACACACACACACAAACGCAAGTGCACACACGTATGCACGCAAGCCCACAGACACACACACATGCACACACACACACTGGCCTACATACTGTGGCTTATCTCCCCTGTGTCCTGAGGTGTTTGTGTTTGTGTTTCCTCTTTTTAGGAGTAACAGGCGAGGTCATCGCGTATTCCCCCTGGAGCGCTGTGTATTGTGCATCGCAGGAGAGAGACGTTTGATCTAGCGTTGGAAACAGGAACTAAATGTAAACATGCCAAACGCCTGCACCCCGTGGGAAATCAGCCCTGTGAGGATGTGGCAGGACACATTCAGAATAGGATGTATCACATGCTTCAATGGGCCTACTACCGTAAGAGGTACATTACTGCACAGGCTAGGTGAGAAAAACACTACAGACACTACAAAAACAGGGAACGATCCAATGTGAGCCAGACAGACAGGAAAAAGTGGGTGAAAAACTTCATCAAAGTTGCAAAGTAGGATTTAGATGGAAGAGCACACAGACTCAGAAAAACACATCTGGGAAGTGGCCATTTCTAAGTAGGAAGTCATCAGGACCAGTGGTTGCCGACATACATTAGATCATTCTAAGTGTTCTGACAAGAGGCTTGCGCTCCTGCTTTAACACACACACACACACACACACACACACACACACACACACACACACACACACACACACACACACACACACACACACACACACACACACACACACACACACACACACACACACTCTAAATCAATGCTTATAGCCTACCGTTCTCCAATCAGGCCCCCTGCATAGCTAGGAGGAGCTGATCTAGTCTGGAGCCTGAGCTCAAACAGCAACGCCAGAAGCGAGGCTAAATTACATTGTAAACAAACTGGCTGATGACTAATGTAACAGTTCTCAACACACAGGAAGTAGAATTAGGACTGGGGGAGTAATCCTTCACTACTTGGCTGCTGATTGGAGTAATGATTGGGGGAACAGGTAGCCTGTTAGAAGTGGTAGCCCTGATTTCTGCTACAAGCTCTCACAGTCTCATGTCAGAATTAGATGTTCATCCATGTTTCTCAAACGTCAAATGTTTGAAGTGTTTAGGGTTAAGTTAAGGCATTAACTCCAAATTCTCAAGGTTAGTGTTAAGGTTTGGGATAGGCTTAATACTAAAATATCAAAAACAACTTGCTATCGGATTCAAATATGCAAAATAGGCCAATGCTTACGTACGTCCACCAGACCACTGTACCACTGCAGTTCACAATTCTCTGGCGAGACATGAGAATTCTTGATAATACTTGATGGTATGAGGTCGGTTGGCTTGCTGAGCCTTCCCAAACCAAAGCCTTAACTTTAACCACTCAGAATGAATGCCTAAACGATTCATCTTTGAGTTATGTCGCGTTTCAACTCTATGACCACTATAACCACGAATGAATGCGTCAAAGATAGACGTTCATCCCATAATACGTAGAATTTAGACGGGAAACTAAGACATCTTGTTGAGTCATCAGGACCAGTGGTCGCCGCCATATGTTTAACATTCTAAGTGTTCTGACAAGAGGCTTATACACCTGCTTTAAACCCTGTTCAATCAGTGTGTAAGACATAAATTAAACACCCCCACACACACAAACATGGCATTCAAAATCAATGCCAATCTCCAGAGACCTATATATAATGTCAAAATGTTAATGTCCCTAACAATGAGAGTCGTTGTCCAAAAGGCGGGGAGGCAGATGACACGCTTAGGTCCAAAATAAGCCCATAGTAATGCATTGGGCTTATTTTGGACCGATTTTGGCCAGAGTGAAACTTCTCGCTTCACCTCTGCCATCGCCCACCGTTCGGCCTGGTGTAAGTGGTGTCGCCCCAGACCTGATTTCTGTCCTGCAGGGGCAGACTGAAGGGGTTAGCTTTTAGGCAGTTTGGCATAAAGTCAAATAGATTATGTTTAGTGAGATTGGCATGAAGTCAAATACATGTTGTTTAGTCAAACTGGCATGAAGTCAAATAGATGTTGTGTCACGGCCGTTAAAAGAAGAAGACCAAGGCGCAGCGTGGTGAGCGTACATATTCTTTATTTAAGATGACGCCGAGAAAACCAATAAACACTACAAACAAACTGTGCCGCTAAAGGCTATGTGCCCTAAACAAAGTCAACTTCCCACAAACACAGGTGGGAAAAAGGGCAGCCTAAGTATGGTTCTCAATCAGAGACAACGATAGACAGCTGTCCCTGATTGAGAATCCTATCCGGCCAAAACATAGAACTACACAACATAGAACATAGAATATCCACCCCAACTCACGCCCTGACCAAACCAAAATAGAGACATAAAAAGGATCTCTAAGGTCAGAGCGTGACATGTTGTTTAGTCTTGTTGGCATGAAGTCAAATAGATGTTGTTTAGTCTTGTTGTCATGAAGTCAAATAGATGTTGTTTAGTCTTGTTGTCATGAAGTCAAATAGATGTTGTTTAATCTTGTTGGCATAAAGTCAAATAGATGTGGTTTATACTTGTTGGCATGAAATCAAATAGATAAAGTTGTGACCCAGTAGGTGGGACGCTGGAGAAATGGATAAGCTTATAAATATTGTGTGATACTTCTGTTAAGTATTTGAAAGGAATTCTTTAGCAGAGAAAAACATAAATGTACTGAACAAAAATATAAATGCAACGTGTAAGGTGTTGGTCCCATATATCGTGAGCTGATTTAAAACATCCCAGAAATCCTCCATACACACAAAAAGCTTAGTTCTCCAATTGTTTTTGCACAAATTTGTTTACATCCTTGTTACTGAGCTGAGGAGTATTTATGTCATTAATAAAGCCCTTTTGTGGGGAAAAACGAATTCTGATTGGCTGGCCCTGGCTCCCAAGTGGGTGGGCCCGGCTCCTGAGTGGGTTGGCATATGCCCTCCCAGGTCCACCCATTGCTGTGCCCCTGCTATTCATGTGATATCCACAGTTCATAGTTTAACTTTATGAAGTTCAGGATGGCGCCGATAGAGATGGCAGCTTCACTTCAAGTCCTTAGGAAACTGTGCAGTATTTAGTTTTTTTAATGTATTGTCTCTTACATAGTTATTCCAGAAAACCTTTAGTGTTATTACATACAGCCGGGAAGAACTATTGGATATCAGAGAGACGTCAACTTATCAGCACAACCAGCACTATGACCAGGAATACGACTTTCCAGAAGCAGAACCTTTGTCTGCACCCCCCAGGGCATTTGAACTGATTCCAGAGGCGGACCCAAAACAACGCCATCGGAGGAGAGTGTGCTGGAGCGGTCTTCTATTGAGGCTTCGGATGCGCGCAGACAACCCGCCGTTTCCGAGGATATTACTCACTAATGTCCAGTCCCTAGTTAACAAAGTTGACGAAAGGGCAAGAGTTGCTTTCCAAAGAAATCAAATCAAATTTATTTATATAGCCCTTCGTACATCAGCTGATATCTCAAAGTGCTGTACAGAAATCCAGCATAAAACCCCAAACAGCAAGCAATGCAGGTGTAGAAGCATGGTGGCTAGGAAAAACTCCCTAGAAACGCCAAAACCTAGGAAGAAACCTAGAGAGGAACCAGGCTATGTGGGGTGACAAGTCCTCTTCTGGCTGTGCCGGGTGGAGATTATAACAGAACATTGCCAAGATGTTCAAATGTTCATAAATGACCAGCATGGTCAACTAATAATAATCACAGGCAGAACAGTTGAAACTGGATCAGCAGCACGGCCAGGTGGACTGGGGACAGCAAGGAGTCATCATGGGCGGCAGTGTAGCCTAGTGGTTAGAGCATTGGACTAGTAACTGAAAGGTTGCAAGTTCAAATCCCCGAGCTGACAAGGTACAAAATCTGTCGTTCTGCCCTTGAACAGGCAGTTAACCCACTGTTCCTAGGCCGTCATTGAAAATAAGAATTTGTTCTTAACTGACTTGCCTAGTAAAATAAAGGTAAAAAAAAAAAAAATGCCGGGTAGTCCTGAGGCATGGTCCTTGGGCTCAGGTCCTCCGAGAGAGAGAAAGAAAGAGAGAAAGAGAGAATTAGAGAGAGCATACTTAAATTCACACAGGACACCTGATAGGACAGGAGAAGTACTCCAGATATAACAAACTGACCCTAGCCCCCCGACACATAAACTACTGCACCATAAATACTGGAGGCTGAGACAGGAAGGGTCACGGGATTATGACATACTCTGTTTCACGGATACATGAATAGCTGGGGACATGCTGTCGGAGTCCCTACAGACAATTGGATGTTCAGTGCAACGCGCCGACTGGAACAAACATCTCTCTGGTAAGAAGAAGAAGGGGGTGTATGTTTCATGATTCACGACTCATGGTGTAATTGTGTCAACATACAAGAACTCAAGTCCTTTTGTTCACCTGACCTAGAATTCCTCACAATCAAATGCCAACTGTATTATCTCCCAAGAGAACTCTATTCGGTTATCGTCACAGCCGTGTATATCCCACCGCTAGCAGATACCAAGACGGCCATCAAGGAACTTCACTGGACTTTATGCAAACTGGAAACTATATATGCTGAGGCTGCATTTATTGTACCTGGGGATTGTAACAAAGCTAATCTGAGAAAAAGGCTACCTAAATTCTATCATATTGATTGCAGTACACGAGTGAGTAACACCCTCGACCACTGCTACTCTAACTTCCGCGATGCATACAAGGCCCACCCCCGCCCTCCTTTTGGCAAATCTGACCATGACTCCATCTTGTTGCTCCCCTCCTATAGGCAGAAACTAAGTTAATAAGGAAGTGTATAGGAGATGTTGTACCCACTGTGACTATTAAAACCTTCCCAAATATAAACTGTGGAGTGATGGCAGAATTCGCGCAAAACTGAGAGCACGTACCACCGCATTTGATCATGGCAAGGCGACTGGAAACATGACCGAATACAAAGAGTGTAGATTTTCCCTCCTTAAACGTTTTACTCACATTGGCCACGGAGAAGGAGAGCCCACAGTCTTTGGTAGTGGGCCGTGTTGGTGGCACTGTATTGTCCTCAAAGCAAAAATAAGTTGTTTAATTTGTCTGGGAGCAAGACGTCGATGTCCGCGACAAGGCTGTTTTTCTTTTTGTAATCCGTGATTGTCTGTAGACCCTGCCACATACGTCTCGTGTTTGAGAGTTTGAATAATGACGCTTTGCTTGTTTGATTGCCTTAAAACCTCTCTAGGCTAGGGGAAGGTATTTTCACGTCCAGATGAAAAGCGTGCCCAAAGTAAACTGCCTGCTACTCAGGCCCAGAAGCTAGGATATGCATATTATTAGTAGATTTGGATAGAAAACACGTTTCTAAAACTGTTTGAATAATGTCTGTGAGTATAACAGAACTTATTTGGCAGGCGAAACTCAGAGGACAAACCATCCAGGAATTTTTGTTTTTGAGGTCACTCTCTTTTCAATGGGATTTCAAGCACTTGCTTGCAGTTCCTATTGCTTCCACTAGATGTCAACAGTCTTTAGAAATTGGTTGATGTTTTTCCTTTGAGAAATTAAGAATCAGGGCTGTTCAGAATGAGGGTTGAGTCTAGTATACTGTTTGTTAGGGGGGCACGACCTGAAAGCTCGCTCCACATAGTTTTTATCTGCTATTGAACGCCGTTTATCCCGTCTTAAATTTTTGTTAAACATTTGTGATGTTTATGGGACATTTTGGAAGGCCAATGAAGATCTTCAAAGGTAAGGTATTAATTATATCATTATTTCGGAGTTTTGTGTCGCGCCTGGCGGGTTGTAATATGATTGTCATGTGTCTGTATGATGGGGTGCTGTCCTCAGATAATCGCATGGTTTCCTTTTGCCGTAAAGCCTTTTTGAAATCTGACATGGTGGCTTGATTAACAAGAAGTTAAACTGTATTTTGGTGTATTGCACTTTTATGAAAGTTAAATATTTCTAATAATTCATTTTCAATTTCGCGCTCACCGGAACGTCTAGCCTTAAAACAGGTTTTAAATGTGTTAACCCTTGCAAGGCTGCTGGCCCAGACGGCATCCCTAGCCGCGTCCTCAGAGCATGTGTGTTTACGGACATCTTCAATCAATCCCTATCCCCGTCTGCTGTCCCCACATGCTTCAAGATGGCCACCATTGTTCCTGTTCCCAAGAAAGCTATGGTAACTGAACTAAATGACTATCGCCCCGTAGCACTCACTTCTGTCATCATGAAGTGCTTTGAGAGATTAGTCAAGGATCATATCACCTCCACCCTAGCTGTTACCCTAGACCCACTCCAATTTTCTTACCACCCAAATAGGTCCACAGACGATGCAAATTCCATCGCACTTCCCTATCCCATCTGGACAAGAGGAATACCTATGTAAGAATGCTGTTCATCGACTACAGCTCAGCATTCAACCCCATAGTACCCTCCAAACTCATCATTAAGCTTGAGACCCTGGGTCTCGACCCCACCCTATGCAACTGGGTCCTGGACTTCCTGACGTGCCGCCCCCAAGTGGTAGGAAACAACATCTACACTCTGCTGATCGTCAACACTGGAGCCACACAAGAGTGCATTCTCAGACCTCTCCTGTACTCCCTCTTCACCAACGACTGCGTGGCCATGCACACCTCCAACTCAATCATCAAGTTTGCAGACGACACTACAGTGGTAGGATTGATTACCAACAACGACGAGACGGCCTACAGGGAGTGTGGTGTCAGGAAAGTAACCTCTCACTCAATGTCAGCAAGACAAAAGAGATGATCGTAGACTTCAGGAAACAGCAAAGGGAGCAATCCCACTTTAAGAATGTTTACATATCTCACATTACTCATCTCATATGTATATACCGTATACTGTATCCTTCACTATCTATTCTTTACTATCTATTGCATCTTATCCACTCTGTCACTGCTCATCCATATATTTTATTCTTATATATTCTTATTCCATTCCTTTACTAGATTGTGTGTATTAGGTTTTGTTGTGGAATTTGTTAGATATTACCTGTTAGATACTGCTGCACTGTCGGATCTAGAAGCATAAGCATTTTGCTACACTCATGTGTATCTGACCAATACAATTTGATTTGATTTGAGATTAGAGCCTAATGAAATCATTTCAATTGACTGATTTTCTTATATGAAATTGTTGCGTGTTGCATTTATATTTTTGTTCAGTATAAATATGAACTTTGTCTGAACAACATTCTCAAGCTCTGTCTCCTCTCACACAGGGACACACACAAATGTGCACATACACACACAATGACAGGACTGCCTTGTGAGTGCGTGACACTTGCTGGACATTTCATCAATTTTGTATTTCTAACCAGAGAAGACGTGTCAAAGCTAGAGGACACACAAATCTTTTTTTCTCTCTCTCTCTCTCTCTCTCTCTCTCTCTCTCTGTCTCTCTCTCTGTCTCTCTCTCTCTCTCTCTCTCTCTCTCTCTCTCTCTCTCTCTCTCTCTCTCTCTCTCTCTCTCTCTCTCTCTCTCTCTCTCTCTCTCTCTCTCTCACAGAAAACACACACTTTCTTCATATGGCCACCCTTCTCCAGACTGCGGAGAGTGACAATCCACTCTCCTCTTCCTTTGAGTGCTTAGAGTACTCCTCTGAGAGAAACAGACGGTGTTGACACACTTAGCTCTATTCAGTCCAGCTCTCCGCTGTGTGATACACACTCCATCAGTGGTGATTTCAGCATGTAAATCTTGGTGGTGCAAGAAGAAAACCACTACACAATACATGAATTGCACTATAATGGTGAAAAGTGGTGCCCACAAACTGTTAGGACCTACATAAAGATGTCCCAACAGCAGAGCTTTCTTTTCAGCACCATGGAGTGAATCCTTACCACCGCTACACCTGGCTATCAGCGGAGCCTTGTCTGGCAGCGAAACAGTTAATTCAGCCTCATTTACTGCCTTTTCAAAAAACATGGCTGATATGGCTGACTTGCTTAAATAAATGTGGTTTGTGCTGTCATTTGGTATGTACCAACTTTGGCATAAGGAAACAATGAGTGGATAAGAGGCAATCCGTAATTTCAATGAAGACATTAATGAGCGAGCTAAAATGGACGTAGTCAATATATCTATTTGTTCAGCACTTTCGAAATGTATAGCGACAGAATTCAGAACATGGGCCGTTCTTACATTATTCTCCCTGTACAAAGTCAGAACCGTATGATAAATTAAGGGGGCATATAAGCAAACAATGAAAGCTCTTACAAGATATGATGATGACATTTCTGTAAAACAGGCTATAGGCTACATATGCACCACCAAGTCAGAACAGTAGGCTAAGTGATGAGGGGGAAATGGGTGAGGCACATGGGCTACTAACAGCTTACTACACAACATACGCTTAGTATTACTTTCTTAGTTACAGTATACCTATCTCTGTGGCATTTTGCATAATTTATGCACTAGCATACAATAAGTATTTGGACCTTGTTGTGCTGTGCTCACTTGAATAGGAAGGTGGCGTGGTGTTCCTTCTTGTGGGAAAACTTTGTCATCAAAGTCTGGCATTCTCTGGATTTATGGTGCTTTCAAGAGAACTGCGAACTCTGAAAATAACAAGGTTGAATAATGATGTCAGTGATCTTCAGGTCGGAGCTCTAGAAAGAGGCCCAAGTTTCCAAATTGGATGACTGTTCAAAACGCATTGTCCGAGTTGGAGCTTTTTTTTTCCGAGTTTCCAGTTGTCTTGAACTCACTGAAGTTTGAGATTCCTCAGTTCCGAGTTTCCAGTTATTTTGAATGCGGAAGAAGTCATGCGGGATTGACAGCACGGACAATGTATTCAACATTCCCTGGCCCATGGTGTTGCAGGTGAATGTTTATTATTTTAAGCTTGGTAAAGTGGCCTTTAAACCCAGAATTGGAGCGCACACACTCTCCACCGAATAGCAGGCTAGTGATTGTTTTGCAACGCTTGCAGTTAGACACTGATTCCTTCTGTAACGTCTGCTTCCAACTCACACTCTCAAACATGTAGATCCCCTGAACGCAGCCCACGCTCCAGATCCCAATCACCTGAATTCTGATCACCTGTTCACACACCTGTCTGTCATCACCACACACCATTTAGTTCTGTTCTTTGCACCCCATCATTGTGAGGTATTGTTTGTTTTGTGACACACTGCTATTCAGAGCTCTGGTTTTCTCGTAATGTAATCCTCCCTTGTATGATAGTTTTTGCCTGCCTCACTAACGTCGCCTTTTGCATATTCCCTGTCTGTACTTTAGCCTTTATCGGATTTCCTGTTATGAACCTATTGCCTGATCTCCCAGACAACGTTACTAGCCTTTTCCCTGCCTGTTCTGTTGCCTTTGTGGACCCCTGTGTATGACCTTCTGCCTGCCCCTGGACCCAGCTACCTGCCTTCTAATGTGGTCATTTACAAATAAACACCTGGGCTTGAAACCAGCTTTCTGTCGCCCATCGTTTTCATTACACCTTCCAACCACTCATTGTTGAATTTGCGATTTCCAACTTGTTGTAATGTTTATGTACAATGGCCGATGAGCACCAAAACATTTTATCTATAGTTTATCTTCATACACGATTGAAAAGGATTTGCCAGTAGATTGTTGACTAAACCATCGCAAAACAAGCATTTGACTACAGCTCAGAAACACACACACACACACACACACATGCTCCTCTAAAATCACCAAACTACAGTGTGTGTGAGTGAGGGATGATTAGTCACACCGTGAGATTGCGGGCGTGTGCATGTGCGTACACTTGTGTGTTTGTGTGTGCGGGTGCCTTCATGCGCTCGTGTCTGTACTCCTGTGAGTGTGTGTTGGCAGTTGCACTGGTGCGTTTGTTAAACAAATATTGAAAGGCTGGGAGAAATGTGCAGGTAATTACAGAGCCTCAGGTACGTCTGGGATCAAGATGGTAGAAACAGCTAGGTTAAAACAGGGAGATGAGACTCTCCACTGCTCTGAATGACAACAACAATATCAAATTACCAGTCGTGCCGAGCACAATCAAGTAGCATGAGGCTACAAACTGATCATTAACCCCCCCAATCACTCCCACCCAGCTAAACTCACCCACACGCTCAGAGATGAAGGCTTCGTTAGATAGGCAGCACGTTTTTGTTGTTTTGAAATTGTCAGAATCTGTGTTTTTGTCGGCAGTTGGATGCTGCCTGTCGTCATCATGTAGGGCAATTACAATCATTTGAATAAAGAGCTGGAGAAATTGCCAAACACATGCGCACACACACACACACACACACATGCACACACACGCACACACACACACACACACACACACACACACACACACACACACACACACACACACACACACACACACACACACACACACACACACACACACACACACACACACACACACACACACACACACACACACACACACACAACCACATACTATTTCTGTAGAATACAGGACAATTATGAAAGTGATGACTGGCTGAGGGCAGCCCTCTGCACTTCACTAGCTACCTCAGGGGCCATAGTAATGCTAATATAGACTGACTAGTCTTTGATGAGCTGCTCACAAAGACTGTCCTATTGATGGACCCATGATAGAATCACAAATAATGAGCACTGAAATGACTACAACTCCCAGAAACCACCTCTCCCCCATGAGTTTATCACTTTAATGAGGTCATAGGCCATATCTGGAAAACACATTTTGTGTATAACATTTTCCGAGTGAAAAAGTGATGTAGAACTGCTCTGAGGGGAATCAGCCTCTATCTTGCATGGTTAGTTTTTTGTAGTGATAAAATCTGAGTGTGTGCTCATTCCAGTCCTGATGCGTACCTAATGTGCTACAGTAGATGCTATGTACTCTGCTGTATGTATGTAGCACTTCGCTAGTCTGCTCCAATTCCCTCACAGGGGGCTGATTGTGATACGGACTATGGATTGTAACACAGAACATCAACATAACTCTCAAGTCACATTACTTCAAAGAGCCACAATCAGGGTGAAACTTTCACGCTGCCATACAGAGCTGTGAGGGAGAGGCTCTTCATGTTTATCCATCCTGAAAATAACTCTCTCTCTCTCTGTCTCTTTCTCCCACCCTTTCTATTTTTTCTCTCTCTCTCACTTCATTCCTTCATTCTTCCCACTTCTCTCTTTCCCCTTCTTGGTATCTCTCCCATTCTCTCAGTTTATTTATGTTTGAGCACTTTGTAACATCTGCTGAACAACAACCTCTCCCTCAACGTGATCAAGATAAAGTAGATGATTGTGGACTACAGGAAAAAGAGGATCGAGCATGCCCCCCATTCTCATCGACGGGGCTGCAGTGGAGCAGGTTGAGAGCTTCAAGTTCTTTGGTGTCCACATCACCAACAAACTTACATGGTCAAAACACACCATGACAGTCGTGAAGCGGGCACGACAAAACCTATTCCCCCTCAGGAGACTGAAAAGATTTGGCATGGGCTCTCAGATCCTCAAAAGGTTCTACAGCTGCATCATTGAGAGCATCCTGACTAGTTGCATCACTGCCTGGTATGGCAACCGCTCAGCCTCCGACCGCGGATAGTGCGAACGGCCCAGTACAGCCAAGTACATAACTGGGGCCAAGCTTCCTGCCATCCAGGACCTCTATACCAGGCGGTGTCAGAGGAAGGACATAAAATTTGTGAAAGACTCTGCCCACCCTAGTCATAAACTGTTCTCTCTGCTTCCACAGGGCAAGCAATACTGGAGCGCCAAGTCCAAGAGGCTTCTAAACAGCTTCTACCCCCTAGCCATAAGACTCCTGAACATCTAGTCAAATGGCTACCCAGACTATTTGCATTTTTTTTTTTTTTTACCTTTATTTAACCAGGCAAGTCAGTTAAGAACACATTCTTATTTTCAATGACGGCCTGGGAACAGTGGGTTAACTGCCTGTTCAGGGGCAGAACGACAGATTTGTACCTTGTCAGCTTGGGGGTTTGAACTCACAACCTTCCGGTTACTAGTCCAACGCTCTAACCACTAGGCTACGCTGCCGCCCCAGAGCATAGCATTGCCCTCCCCCTCTCCTGTCCACACAACTGGCACTCTCTGTTGTCATATCTGCATAGTCACTTTAATTAAGTACCTCAACTAACTGGTGCCCCCACACATTGACTCTGTCCCGGCACCCCCCTGTATATATTCTGATTTTTTACTCCTGTTCTTTAATTACTTGTTACTTTTCTCATATTCTTCTCAATATTTTTTTCAACTGCATTGTTGGTTAAGGGCTTTATGTAAGTAAGCATTTCACTGTAAGGTCTACAACTGTTTTATTCAGCATTTCACTGTAAGGTCTACAACTGTTTTATTCAGCATTTCACTGTAAGGTCTACAACTGTTTTATTCAGCATTTCACTGTAAGGTCTACAACTGTTTTATTCAGCATTTCACTGTAAGGTCTACAACTGTTTTATTCAGCATTTCACTGTAAGGTCTACACCTGTTTTATTCAGCATTTCACTGTAAGGTCTACACCTGTTTAATTCAGCATTTCACTGTAAGGTCTATGCCTGTTTTATTCAGCATTTCACTGTAAGGTCTACACCTGTTTTATTCAGCATTTCACTGTAAGGTCTACAACTGTTTTATTCAGCATTTCACTGTAAGGTCTACACCTGTTTTATTCAGCATTTCACTGTAAGGTCTACACCTGTTTTATTCAGCATTTCACTGTAAGGTCTACAACTGTTTTATTCAGCATTTCACTGTAAGGTCTACAACTGTTTTATTCAGCATTTCACTGTAAGGTCTACAACTGTTTTATTCAGCATTTCACTGTAAGGTCTACAACTGTTTTATTCAGCATTTCACTGTAAGGTCTACACCTGTTTTATTCAGCATTTCACTGTAAGGTCTACACCTGTTTAATTCAGCATTTCACTGTAAGGTCTATGCCTGTTTTATTCAGCATTTCACTGTAAGGTCTACACCTGTTTTATTCAGCATTTCACTGTAAGGTCTACAACTGTTTTATTCAGCATTTCACTGTAAGGTCTACACCTGTTTTATTCAGCATTTCACTGTAAGGTCTACAACTGTTTTATTCAGCATTTCACTGTAAGGTCTACACCTGTTTTATTCAGCATTTCACTGTAAGGTCTACAACTGTTTTATTCAGCATTTCACTGTAAGGTCTACAACTGTTTTATTCAGCATTTCACTGTAAGGTCTACAACTGTTTTATTCAGCATTTCACTGTAAGGTCTACAACTGTTTTATTCAGCATTTCACTGTAAGGTCTACAACTGTTTTATTCAGCATTTCACTGTAAGGTCTACAACTGTTTTATTCAGCATTTCACTGTAAGGTCTACAACTGTTTTATTCAGCATTTCACTGTAAGGTCTACACCTGTTTTATTCAGCATTTCACTGTAAGGTCTACACCTGTTTTATTCAGCATTTCACTGTAAGGTCTACAACTGTTTTATTCAGCATTTCACTGTAAGGTCTACACCTGTTTTATTCAGCATTTCACTGTAAGGTCTACACCTGTTTAATTCAGCATTTCACTGTAAGGTCTATGCCTGTTTTATTCAGCATTTCACTGTAAGGTCTACACCTGTTTT
This sequence comes from Oncorhynchus kisutch, assembly GCF_002021735.2. Classification (NCBI taxonomy): domain Eukaryota; kingdom Metazoa; phylum Chordata; class Actinopteri; order Salmoniformes; family Salmonidae; genus Oncorhynchus; species Oncorhynchus kisutch. The sequence goes on from NC_034192.2 coordinate 8,388,964, forward strand.
ATTCAGCATTTCACTGTAAGGTCTACACCTGTTTTATTCAGCATTTCACTGTAAGGTCTACAACTGTTTTATTCAGCATTTCACTGTAAGGTCTACACCTGTTTTATTCAGCATTTCACTGTAAGGTCTACACCTGTTTTATTCAGCATTTCACTGTAAGGTCTACACCTGTTTAATTCAGCATTTCACTGTAAGGTCTATGCCTGTTTTATTCAGCATTTCACTGTAAGGTCTACACCTGTTTTATTCAGCATTTCACTGTAAGGTCTACAACTGTTTTATTCAGCATTTCACTGTAAGGTCTACACCTGTTTTATTCAGCATTTCACTGTAAGGTCTACACCTGTTTTATTCAGCATTTCACTGTAAGGTCTACAACTGTTTTATTCAGCATTTCACTGTAAGGTCTACACCTGTTTTATTCAGCATTTCACTGTAAGGTCTACACCTGTTTTATTCAGCATTTCACTGTAAGGTCTACAACTGTTTTATTCAGCATTTCACTGTAAGGTCTACACCTGTTTTATTCAGCATTTCGCCTTATCTCCCCTGACAGAGGCGTCTCTGTGCCACTCTTCAAACAGTAGATCAGGAGAGGACTCCTCTCTCAGCTCCCTCTGACATTAAGAGACTATTGACTCCTTGTAAGTGCTTAAATAAACTCATATATACATCCCCTGCCAGTCAACTGGGCTCGGTCGGGACAGACACTGTTCGCCAATGTCTCTGTGTGTGTGTGTGTGTGTGTGTGAGTATGTGTATGTATATATGTATATGTGTGTGTATATATGTATATGTGTTTATAACTGCTCCCCGGACAGACAGTAAATTACCTAAAGGACACGGTCATTATCACCATTAATATGTAGCAACATCAGTTGATTATCTTAAAACAGAACCATAAATTGTTTTGCTGACGGTTGAAAGGGGAGAGGTAGCACAGCTGTGGACTATGGATAGTGTATCTTTGGCATATACATCCACTGTGTTTGACAGGGCTTGGAAAACACACACACACACACACACACACACACACACACACACACACACACACACACACACACACACACACACACACACACACACACACACACACACACACACACACACACACACACACACCCCACTGCACCCCCCCATACACACGCCATCACATCGCTACTTTTAAAAGCCCTGTGATCTCAGAGCATAGATCATTAGTGTAGATCAAAGTAGGCCACGGCTGTTGGTTAATTACCAGGCTTGTAAAGGATTTCACTCTTTAAATGGGCTCTTTAAGTTCATACTGATACACACCGCATCACCATCAGCAGTAGCAACACTCTGGGATCACAGTACAGGAGTGCTGCTCTGAATGAAGATAAGACCAGTGATTATAAACACCGCTAGCTAACTACTTTACCATATGGCCTCAGCCGTGCCTTAGTACTATCAGACATCCTAGATGTCCTGCTGGGTAGAGGTCTGTTGTAATAACATGGAGGTTAGGACATATTACTGAACTTTCTCCCTTTTACCAATCACTGTTTTTGGCATCGTCATCAGGAGAATCCTTGTTCTCATCCTCATCATCATCGTCATTGTCGTCGTCGTCATCATCATCTTCAACCTCAGCAGAAACGTATTGGTGATATCCCAGTCATACTGTATGGTCAGTCATGTACAGTGCCTTGCGAAAGTATTCGACCCCCTTGAACTTTGCGACCTTTTGCCACATTTCAGGCTTCAAACATAAAGATATAAAACTGTATTTTTTTGTGAAGAATCAACAACCAGTGGGACACAATCATGGAGTGGAACGACATTTATTGCATATTTCAAACTTTTTTTTTAAATCAAAAACTGAAAAATTGGGCGTTCAAGGGGGCCGAATACTTTCGCAAGGCACTGTACATGTATATCTCTGTATGTGGGCAGTAGAAGTCTATTCTGGTCTCCTTGTGTTCCAGAGGCTGGATAGAGACAGAGGGAAACACCCTGCCTGCCATACAGAGGATAGGGCAAGCCTTTACCAGCCCAGACACATCAGGCCGGATAAAACAAAAAACTGAGAAAAGACCCTCTCAGCAAGACAGCCTGTCACACATAAACACCTCATCAGCTGTCAACCCTACTCTCACTCTGAAACAACCAAGGCAGAGGCCTCTCTACAAGGGTACCACACACACGCACGCACACATGCATGCACGCACGCAAGCACGCACACACACACACACCCACACACACAAACACAGAAACCACTCTCTCCCCCACAGTGTTGGGATGTTGATGGACACAGTGGCTGATGTTAGCGCGCTCTACCATTTCAATTACCTTTACTTACCTCTCTCTCTCTCTCTCTGCCTCTCTCTCCCCCTCTCCCTCCCTCTTCCCCTCTCTGTGCATTTCTCCATCTCAAGGCACAAATGTGCACCTCGCTTCCAGGGGCTTTATTTTCAACTTACAGAAATCCCTTTTTTCTCTGTTCCAGTCAAAGTGCTTTTCCTTTTCCATCTGTAAAGACTGTTTTAGGAGTGATGGACAGAGGTAATAAAATGAACAAAACACTTTCCTCTCCTGAACACAAAGAACACAGCAGCACAGTCGGAAGTGACTGATATCCACTCAGCCGTATAATCACATTTCACTAGGATAATACCAGCCACTATCAGATGTCATTTGTTTCATCAAAGGATAAACTGCTGATTAACAACACACAGAAATACCTGGCTACTTCGTCATTATGCTTGAGATATGATATACAGAAGGATGGACAAATAGATAAGATGCTGCACCTCAATTTCAGTCAGCGCACCGGCCATATTGAAAAAGCACAATGAATTCGCAGGCCAGACATAGACTGTTATGTTAGTTTACATTTTTTTTGTATAGGCCTACAACTGCAAACCAAACTGCCCATTGTTTTATTAGAAGACATACATGTACTGTATGTACATAGGATTCTGTTGTTGTGGAAATCAAACACAGGGACACTCAAAGTCAATCTATAATGAATCATTCTGTCACACCCTGATCTGTTTCACCTGTCCTTGTGCTTGTCTCCACCACCTCCGGGTGCCACCCATCTTCCCCATTATCCCCTGGGTATTTAAACCTGTGTTTTCTGTCTGTCTGTGCCAGTTCGTCTCGTATGTTCCAAGTCAACCAGCGTGGTTTTCCTGTGCGCCTGCCTTTTCTATTCTCTTGCTAGTCCTCCTGGTTTAGACCCTTACCTGTCTTCTGGACTCTGTACCCGTCTGCCTGACCATTCTGCCAGCCCTGACCTCGACCCTGCCTGCCACACTGTACCTCCTGGAATCTGAACTGGTTTTGACCTTTTGCCTCTCCACGACCATTCCCTTGCCTACCCCTTTTGGTTTATTAATACATATCAAAGACTCAAACCATCTGCCTCCCGTGTTGCATCTGGGTCTCTGGGTCTCGTCCTTATAGTACGAACTGGCCATGACACACCCAGCAGATTTGGACCAGCTCCACCATGCTGTCTCCCTGCAGGGAGCCACCATTGGGTGGCATGAGTAGCTACTACTGGACCTTTTGGAAGGGCTTTGTTCCCTGACGGAACGCCACGACCAAGGGTTCAAGGCTATCATGGAGTGAAACAGTGAGTTAGCTCATAGGCAGCCTGCCACCTCTGAGAACTCCCAAACACCCAGTAACCTGTCTACTATCAGTGGTGGGTTTGTACAGCCTACCCCGGTTCCCCGAGAACCCCGCTTACCTCCTCCGGAGCAATATTCTGGGGATCCTGGAATCTGCCTGGGTTTTCTTTCTCAATGCTCCCTTATTTTTGAGCTACAGCCATCTTCGTTCCTTTCGGGCCAAAAACTGCTTGAGTTACGTCAAGACTCCCGTAGTGTGGCAGACAACACAATAGATTTTCACATGTTGGCCGCGAGAGAGCCTGGAATCCGGAGTCCCTATTCAATACCTTCCTTCACCGACTCTCAGAGGAAATAAATAAAAGACAAGCTAGCAGCTCGGGAGTTACCGCTGTGCCCCGATTTCCTTATTGCCCTTACTCTTGGGATTGATGTGCATCTACAGGAACGCAGGAGTGAGAGGACGTCTGGTCTTGGGCACACTCGTTCATCCCTGCTGCTTTTTCATATCCAAAGGAATCCGTAAGTTCCCGAAGGCTGTATTTCCGAGAAGACCCGAAGCCATCCGAGTTCCCTCGAGAATCATCGACGACAGGTGAGTCAGATACAACGGAACCTATGCAACTGGGCAGAGCTAGATTATCGCCTAGGGAACGTTCACTTAAACTAGATTCCAACACTTGTCTGTACTGTGGGGCTGCGGGTCATTATATAGCCACCTGCCCTGTTAAGAGACCTATTTTGTTAGTAGGTACAAGCACTCTGGTGAGCCAGACTGGGAATCCTCTAATTCCCATCAACCGCTGTCCTTTTTTCATGATACTGCTGTGGGGAGACCAGTCTAAGTCTCTCCGGGTGCTCATTGACTCTGGGGCGGATGAGAGTTTTGTGTACGCTACCCTAGTTTCTGAATTAAGTATCCAGACTCAACTCCTCTTTGTTCCCATGGACGCTAGAGTACGGGACGGCCGATCCATTGGTAGAGTTACCCACAGCACTGTTCCTGTTAATCTGTGGTTTCAGGAAATCACAGTGAGGCTATACAGCTTCTCCCTATTGAGTCCCCCCATGTTCCTGTTGTGTTGGGATTTTCTTGGCTCCAAAAACACAACCCCGTTATTGACTGGACCACGAGTTCCATCCTGGGTTGGAGTCCGTTATGCCATTCCCATTGCCTCAAAGCAGCACATCCTTCTCCAAGATGGCCTCCTCAGGGCTTAAGTCAATCCTCAGATTTGTCTGCCATCCCCACAGAGTACCATGTCTGCCATCCCCACAGAGTACCATGACCTCCTGGAGATCTCCAGCAAGGCACGGGCTACTTCTCTTCCCACGCATCATCCCTACGATTGTGCCATTGACCTTCTCCAGGTACCACACCACCGCTTGTTTGGCTATATTCCCTATCCAGCATGGAGACCAAGGCCATGGAGAAGTATATTGAGGACTCTCTGGCTGCTGGAGGCATCTGTTCTTCTGTGTCCCCTGCCGGCGCAAAGTTTTCTTTGTGGAAAAGAAGGACAAGACCCTGCGTCCATGCATTGACTACCAGGGCCTTAGTGACATAATGATCATGAAATCGTTACCCCCTACCACTCCTCTCCTTGGCTTTCGAACCTCTCCATCTTCTCCAAGCTGGCCCTTCAGAATGCCTACGACCTGGTGTGGATACGTGAAGGGGATGAGTGGAAGACAGCCTTCAACACTGCCAGTGAGTACATGGTCATGACGTTTCGACTCACCAATGCCCCCGCGGTCTTCCACGCCCTGGTAAACAATGTGCTCCGGGACATGTAAAACCATTTCGTGTTCGTATATCTCGACGTCATCCTGATTTTTTTCCCCGTTCTGCCCATGTTCGACAAGTCCTTCAGCGCCTCCTGGAGAACCAGTTATTTCTGAAAGTGGAGGAATGCGAGTTCCACCGTTCTACCATCTCCTTTCTGGGATATGTCATCATTGAAGGAAATGTCCAGATGGACCTGGAAAAGGTAAAAGCAGTTGTGGATTGGCCCCAACCTACATCCAGGGTACAGCTACAACGTTTCCTGAGGTTTGCCAATTTCTACCAGCATTTCATTCGAGGCTACAGCACCCTGGTGGCCTCCCTCTCGGCACCCACCTCTCCAAAGGTACCGTTCACATGGTCCCCAGCGGTTGGCAGAGCCTTTGTGGTACTGAAGCGTCAGTTCACTATGGCCCCCATTCTCCGTTTGTAGTTGAGGCCAATGCTTCTGATGTTGGAGAGGGAGCTATCCTGTCCCAGCAATCTGTCCAGAACCAAAAGCTCCATCCCTGTGCCTTCCTGTCCCATGATCTGAACTCTGCAGAAAGAAACTACGATGTGGGTAACAGAGAACTCCTGGCGGTCAAGGTGGCACTGGAGGAGTGGAGACACCAGCTGGAGGGAGCAGAACATCCATTTTTGGTTTCTACCTACCACAAGAATTTGGAATATATCTGCACAGCCAAGTGCCTTAACTCCAGGCAGGCCTGTTGGGCTCTGTTATTCAAAAGGTTCAACTTAACCATTTCCTATTGCCCAAGGTCCAAGAATGTTAAACCTGACACCCGCAGCCACATCAGTCCCGCGACCACATCCCCTGACTCCGAGACCATCCTCCCTACCTCATGCTTTGCAGCTGCTGTGGGCTGGGGTATTGAGACCCTGGTCCGCAAGGCACAACGTTCCCAGTCTGCTCCTGGAGGTGGCTCTGCTAACCGGTTGTTCGTCCCTAATTCTGTCCAGTCCCGGGTCCTGGAATGGGCTCATTTCTCCAGGCTTACCTGTCACCTGGGTTGCCGTCGACCCCTGGCCTTCCTCCGACAGCATTTCTGGTGGCCCACAATTGGCTCCTTACGCATCTGCCTTCGTCGCCGCATGCACCATTTGTGCTCAGAATAAGACTCCACGGCAAGCCCCTTCCGGCCTCCTTCAGCCACTACCTGTCCCTCATCGTCCCTGGTCCCATATCTCCCTGGACTTTGTCACTGGGCTCCCTCTGTCTGATGGCAACACTGTCATTCTGACGGTGGTGGATCGGTGTTCCAAGGCCGCCCATTTCATCCTTCTCCTCAAACTACCCTCTGCCAAAGAGACTGCCCAGCTATGGTGCAGCACGTCTTCAGGATCCACGGACTCCCAGTGGACTCCCAGGGGTCCTCAGTTCTCGTCTCAGTTCTGGAAGGCGTTCTACACCCTTATTGGGTCACGGGCCAACCTGTCCTCCGGATCCCAACTCTGTGGCCTGATGCCCTTTGAATGTTCCCTGGGGTATCCGCCACCGCTCTTCCCCGAGCAGGAGGAGGTGGAATTCCGCAAACTCTCCCCATGGTTTATTGGCCCGTTCCCCATCTCTAAAATGATTAGTCCCTCTGCTGTTTTGTCTGCTGTTAGCCCATACCCTTCGTATACACCCCACCTTTCATATGTCCTGAGCTCACGTCTCACAGCTTTCATATGTCCTGAGCTCACGTCTCACAGCTTTCATATGTCCTGAGCTCACGTCTCACAGCTTTCATATGTCCTGAGCTCACGTCTCACAGCTTTCATATGTCCTGAGCTCACGTCTCACAGCTTTCATATGTCCTGAGCTCACGTCTCACAGTTTCATATGTCCTGATCTCACATCTCACAGCCCTTTGTCTCCTGTTTCCAGTGTGGGGTCCAAGTCTGGGTTTAAGGGTTTCTTTTCCAAGCTTAAAAGTATAAACATTCACATGCAACACCATGGGCCAGAAAAGGTTGAATACATTGGCCATGCTGTCAATGCAGCATTACTTCTGCCGAGTTCAAAACAACTGGAAACTCAGAACTGGGTAATCTCAGACTTCAGCGAGTTCAAGACAACTGGGAACTTTGAAAAACAATGAGCTCCAACTGGGAAAATACGTATTGAACGGTCCTCCAACTCTGAATTCCAAGTCGGGAAATCTGAAGATCACTGACGTCGTGATTCAACCTCGTTTTTTTCAGAGTTCCCAGTTGTCTTGAAAGCACCATACATCCTGAGAATGCCAGACTTTGATGACAAACAATGCCAGAAGGACCATTGCACCACCTTCAAGTTCAAGTGGGCACAGAACAACAAGGTGAGTCCAAAAATGTAATATGCTAGGGAGATATGTATACCGTAGCTAAGAAAGTAGTACTGTATGTTGTGTAGTAAGCTGTTAGTAGCCCATGTGCCTCATTCTAATTATGACTCTTTCCCCATCTTAACTTAGCCTACTGTTCTGAGGTGGTGCACATGTAGCCTATGTCATCTCAATTGCCAGTAGACACCACATTTGTTTAAAAAGTCAACCATAAAAGGCAGTAAATGAGGCTGTTTGAACTGTTTCTCTGCCAGACAAGGCTCCATTGATAACCAGGTGTAGCGGTGGAAAGGATTCACTCCATGGTGCTGGAAGGACAGCTGCTGTTGGGACATCTTTATGTAGGCCCTAACAGTTTGTGGGCACCACTTTTCACCGTTATAGTGCAATTAATGTATTGTTTAGTGTTGTGTTGTGTGGCATGCATATACATTTTTGGGGTATTTGCCCCACCAATATTTACATGCTGAAATCTCCATTGAGTCTAGCTAGGACTGTGGCATGTGTCTGTACACTTTCCCTCTACTGCGCGCTGTCAACGGGACACTTGATAGCAGCGCAATTGATGTTGAATTCACCAATGCAAGCACAACAGGTTGATGACTGAACTGTTTATACACACTTGTGTGTCCTAAAGTCCTTTAGTAGTAATTTATATCTGTGTATGAGTCCTTTATCTTTTTGACAACAAAGATGACATACTGTAGGCTACAGCAATGACTTGATGGAACTGAAACTTGGCATGGACATTTAGCCTAAAAGATGTTTAAACTTTCAGTGTGGTAGAAGATTCAGTCAGTGCCATTTGTGATTATATGGTACAGTGCACTGGCTGGTACGTGTATGTGTGTGTGTGTGTGTGTGTGTGTGTGTGTGTGTGTGTGTGTGTGTGTGTGTGTGTGTGTGTGTGTGTGTGTGTGTGTGCGTGCATGTGTGCGTGTGTGTGTGTGTGTGTGTGTCTGGGAGGAGGGGTGTGTGTGTGACAATTTGGCATGCAGCACTTTGGTAGTGCTTGCTGTGACTTGTAGTGCAGCCTATCGTGGGTGGTATGGAAGCGGGCCAAAATGAATTCACAAACCAAATCATTGCCGGCCCACAGGCCTTGTGTTTGACACATGTGCCTTACAGCATCTGTTAGTTATATGTGAGTGGAGTGTGTGTGTGTGTGCGTGTGTGTGTGTGTGTGTGTGTGTGTGTGTGTGTGTGTGTGTGTGTGTGTGTGTGTGTGTGTGTGTGTGTGTGTGTGTGTGTGTGTGTGTGTGTGTGTGTGTGTGTGTGTGTGTGTGTGTGTGTGTGTGTGTGTGTGTGTGTGTGTGTGTGCGCATGAGTGAATTCACACATATGTAAGGGTGTTTCATTAAGGCCTCAGCACTGTGACTGATACTAACCCTCTCCCCTACTCCCCCTCTCTCCCCTACTCCCCCTCTCTCCTCCCTCTCCCCCTCTCTCCTCCCTCTCCACGCCCCTCTCTCCCCCCACATCTCTCGCCCTCTTCTTTTCCTCCCCAGCAGGGATAGGGGGACAAGATCAGCACATTGTTAATCAATAGAACATCCCTATTAGAACCAGAGCAGAGGAACCTCCCACCATGACTGCCCTTTATTTTATTTATTTTATTTTATTTCACCTTTATTTAACCAGGTAGGCTAGTTGAGAACACCTTTATTTAACCAGGTAGGCTAGTTGAGAACACCTTTATTTAACCAGGTAGGCTAGTTGAGAACACCTTTATTTAACCAGGTAGGCTAGTTGAGAACACCTTTATTTAACCAGGTAGGCTAGTTGAGAACACCTTTATTTAACCAGGTAGGCTAGTTGAGAACACCTTTATTTAACCAGGTAGGCTAGTTGAGAACACCTTTATTTAACCAGGTAGGCTAGTTGAGAACAAGTTCTCATTTGCAACTGCGACCTGGCCAAGATAGAGCATAGCAGTGTGAGCATACAACAAAGAGTTACACATGGAGTAAACAATTAACAAGTCAATAACACAGTAGAAAACGAAGGGGGGGTCTATATACAATGTGTGCAAAAGGCATGAGGAGGTAGGCAAATAATTACAATTTTGCAGATTAACACTGGAGTGATAAAAGATCAGATGGTCATGTACAGGTAGAGATATTGGTGTGCAGAAGAGCAGAAAAGTAAATAAATAGAAACAGTACGGGGATGAGGTAGGTGAAAAGGGTGGGCTATTTACCAATAGACTATGTACAGCTGCAGCGATCGGTTAGCTGCTCAGATAGCTGATGTTTGAAGTTGGTGAGGGAGATAAAAGTCTCCAACTTCAGCGATTTTTGCAATTCGTTCCAGTCACAGGCAGCAGAGTACTGGAACGAAAGGCGGCCAAATGAGGTGTTGGCTTTAGGGATGATCAGTGAGATACACCTGCTGGAGCGCGTGCTACGGATGGGTGTTGCCATCGTGACCAGTGAGCTGAGATTTTTTATTTTTATTTTACCTTTTTTTTAACCAGGCAAGTCAGTTAAGAACACATTCTTATTTTCAATGACGGCCTGGGAACAGTGGGTTAACTGCCTGTTCAGGGGCAGAACGACAGATTTGTACCATGTCAGCTCGGGGGTTTGAACTCGCAACCTTCCGGTTACTAGTCCAACGCTCTAACCACTAGGCTACGCTGCCGCCCCGAGATAAGGCGGAGCTTTACCTAGCATAGACTTGTAGATGACCTGGAGCCAGTGGGTCTGGCGACGAATATGTAGCGAGGGCCAGCCGACTAGAGCATACAAGTCGCAGTGGTGGGTGGTATAAGGTGCTTTAGTGACAAAACGGATGGCACTGTGATAGACTGCATCCAGTTTGCTGAGTAGAGTGTTGGAAGCCATTTTGTAGATGACATCGCCGAAGTCGAGGATCGGTAGGATAGTCAGTTTTACTAGGGTAAGCTTGGCGGCTTGAGTGAAGGAGGCTTTGTTGCGGAATAGAAAGCCGACTCTTGATTTGATTTTCGATTGGAGATGTTTGATATGAGTCTGGAAGGAGAGTTTGCAGTCTAGCCAGACACCTAGGTACTTATAGACGTCCACATATTCTAGGTCGGAACCATCCAGGGTGGTGATGCTAGTCGGGTATGCAGGTGCAGGCAGCGACCGGTTGAAAAGCATGCATTTGGTTTTACTAGCGTTTAAGAGCAGTTGGAGGCCACGGAAGGAGTGTTGTATGGCATTGAAGCTTGTTTGGAGGTTAGATAGCACAGTGTCCAAAGACGGGCCGAAAGTATATAGAATGGTGTCGTCTGCGTAGAGGTGGATCAGGGAATCGCCCGCAGCAAGAGCAACATCATTGATATACACAGAGAAAAGAGTCGGCCCGAGAATTGAACCCTGTGGCACCCCCATAGAGACTGCCAGAGGACCGGACAGCATGCCCTCCGATTTGACACACTGAACTCTGTCTGCAAAGTAATTGGTGAACCAGGCAAGGCAGTCATCCGAAAAACCGAGGCTACTGAGTCTGCCGATAAGAATATGGTGATTGACAGAGTCGAAAGCCTTGGCGAGGTCGATGAAGACGGCTGCACAGTACTGTCTTTTATCGATGGCGGTTATGATGTCGTTTAGTACCTTGAGTGTGGCTGAGGTGCACCCATGACCGGCTCGGAAACCAGATTGCACAGCGGAGAAGGTACGGTGGGATTCGAGATGGTCAGTGACCTGTTTGTTGACTTGGCTTTCGAAGACCTTAGATAGGCAGGGCAGGATGGATATAGGTCTGTAACAGTTTGGGTCCAGGGTGTCTCCCCCTTTGAAGAGGGGGATGACTGCGGCAGCTTTCCAATCCTTGGGGATCTCAGACGAGATGAAAGAGAGGTTGAACAGGCTGGTAATAGGGGTTGCGACAATGGTGGCAGATAGTTTCAGAAATAGAGGGTCCAGATTGTCAAGCCCAGCTGATTTGTACGGGTCCAGGTTTTGCAGCTCTTTCAGAACATCTGCTATCTGGATTTGGGTAAAGGAGAACCTGGGGAGGCTTGGGCGAGGAGCTGCGGGGGGGGCGGAGCTGTTGGCCGAGGTTGAAGTAGCCAGGCGGAAGGCATGGCCAGCCGTTGAGAAATGCTTATTGAAGTTTTCGATAATCATGGATTTATCAGTGGTGACCGTGTTACCTAGCCTCAGTGCAGTGGGCAGCTGGGAGGAGGTGCTCTTGTTCTCCATGGACTTCACAGTGTCCCAGAACTTTTTGGAGTTGGAGCTACAGGATGCAAACTTCTGCCTGAAGAAGCTGGCCTTAGCTTTCCTGACTGACTGCGTGTATTGGTTCCGGACTTCCCTGAACAGTTGCATATCACGGGGACTATTCGATGCTATTGCAGTCCGCCACAGGATGTTTTTGTGCTGGTCGAGGGCAGTCAGGTCTGGGGTGAACCAAGGGCTGTATCTGTTCTTAGTTCTGCATTTTTTGAACGGAGCATGCTTATCTAAAATGGTGAGGAAGTTACTTTTAAAGAATGACCAGGCATCCTCAACTGACGGGATGAGGTCAATGTCCTTCCAGGATACCCGGGCCAGGTCGATTAGAAAGGCCTGCTCACAGAAGTGTTTTAGGGAGCGTTTGACAGTGATGAGGGGTGGTCGTTTGACTGCGGCTCCGTAGCGGATACAGGCAATGAGGCAGTGATCGCTGAGATCCTGGTTGAAGACAGCGGAGGTGTATTTGGAGGGCCAGTTGGTCAGGATGACGTCTATGAGGGTGCCCTTGTTTACAGAGTTAGGGTTGTACCTGGTGGGTTCCCTGATGATTTGTGTGAGATTGAGGGCATCTAGCTTAGATTGTAGGACTGGCGGGGTGTTAAGCATATCCCAGTTTAGGTCACCTAACAGAACAAACTCTGAAGCTAGATGGGGGGCGATCAATTCACAAATGGTGTCCAGGGCACAGCTGGGAGCTGAGGGGGGTCGGTAGCAGGCAGCAACCGTGAGAGACTTATTTCTGGAGAGAGTAATTTTCAAAATTAGTAGCATCTATGGCAGCATCTCAAACAGCAACCTATTCCCTATGTAGTACACTACTTTGACCAGACACCTAAATTATATGGCCTGGTCAAAAGTAGTAAAATATAAATTGAATAGGGTGGCATTTGGTAGTAAATGAAAGACTTGAGTTTGGACCCGCAGTAGCGAGGAAAGAGGGAACGAGAGAGAGAGAGGGTGAGAATGAATACCATACAAGGCAAAGGTGGGGACATGAAGTGATGTAGCTCAGGCACTGCTAAACCTCCCCAACCTAATGAGACGACTGTCATTGCAGGGGACAGCGAATATGCAGACATCAAACTACATGCAGCTTCCTCTGTATTCACTCTGCATTTCTATCACTTAGATAGGCCACCCGCCAAGGAACACATACACACGCCCAGACTCAACACGTAGAACTAGTTGGAGCCCTTCTTTTATATTTGAAACGTTCCTCTGTGTCTACATTTGTAGAAATGTATTTTACATGTATCTTACTTTAAACTGCGGCGAATGCTGGATATGTGAATGATGTAAATGACTTTTTAGACAGGTAACAAGTGGATGGGAGAATGTTGTGGCATAATGGCGAATGCAGCACCGTAACACTAATGGTCTTGTTAGTGACAGCGGTAAGGACCATGTTCCCTCTGTTTCCTCTCCTCTACACCCCCGCTCAATTCAACCTGACGTGGAGAGCACACTAACGTCTTTCTCTCCATTTTTACACCAGCTGTCCATTACAAAATAAATGAGACAATTTGAGTGAACGGTACAAAGTGCTATAGCTGAGTAAAATGAAAACACACATCAACATTCACACACACACACACACACACACACACACACACACACACACACACACACACACACACACACACACACACACACACACACACACACACACACACACACACACACACACACACACACACACACAGAGAGAGAGAGAGAGAGAGAGAGAGAGAAACAAATACACCCTAGGGGAGCCTTGTCAAATAAACTATGAGACAAGATTAGATTAGATCACCCTATTGTTGTAAACTAGAGAAAGCCATCAGACACACACACACACACCTGCATGCTACTCAATGCATCCTTCAATTAGGTAATAGATGTGTTTGTGTACTGACACCACATGCCAGTGTGAGTAGAGGAAGTGTCAGAGCCAAAGCACACAGTTATGTTCTCCATGTAAACCTCTCTCTCTCGCTTTAACTTAACAGGGCTGCCTCCAGAACACATGCACACGCAAAAAGACAGAGAAACACACACACACACACACACACACACACACACACACACACACACAGATTACTCACACTCCCATCACTTTATGTGAATAATACAATTCTGCAGGAGTTTTATGCTTTCGTTTAAAACAGGCAACACGCCTAACGTCATTAAAGTCTCTTGATTTAGACAATGGCGTCGCAGCATGCCAAGTCAACTTTTCCTTTCAGACTCTGAGAAGAGAGGATGTGGTCGTCCAAGCAACGCATCAACCAATGAACCTGCCCATAGATTCAGACTGGGTGGCTGAAGTACCATTAGAAGAGGCAGAGAGCTGTGGCTAAGTGGGCTAAGAGGCTTCCAGCTCCAACTCTAATCCCTGCAAAGAGCCAGCATACTGGGGGACACAAATGTACACAAACACACACACAAACACACACATCCGAACAGGGATAAACACACACACACACATTAACACATGCAATATCCATGCAATCCCAAGACCTGCACACAAATACACGCAAGCTTCTCATCAATCATACTAAGACAGAGAAAGCCCCCCCACACACACACACACACTCACACGCGCACACACACAATGTTTTCTGGGGACACACATAACATAAGAGGATTAGCTAGTAGAGAGAGAGTTGGCAGCCAGACACACACTGGATCACTTAAAGGTAATAAATGCCAAGTCTTATTAATGGGACCATCTGACAAACAGCAGCACCATCCACACACACACACACACAGTACGCAGGAACACATACACAGCAAACCGCCAAGACACAGCAGTATTGGAGAATGGAGGTGCTCCATGTTTTTTTAATGTGCTGGTTGGCAGGCGAAATTTCTCCTGTGGAGCAGGCATGAATGAGCCAGCGTGTACCCACACACACACACACACACACACACACACACACACACACACACACACACACACACACACACACACACACACACACACACACACACACACACACACACACACACACACACACTCCCCCGTCTCTAATCTCCATCTCTCCCTACCTCCCTCTCTGGTGGCTGTTATTTATTGAGGAGGTGTTATTGGTGCTAGGCTGTCTCCCCACAGTCACATTCCCTCCCTGAAATGAAACAGCTAATTGGAGTTGGGGCCTGACTGCTCCACCAACATAAGTAATGGATTTGGCGGGGGTGCATCGACCCTGCACCCCTGGGCCACCTTACTCCTCATCTCACCCCTCTCTTGTCCCTCCCTTTGTCCCTCTCTCATTTATATCTCGTTCCCTATCTTCCCTCCTTGTGTCCCTCTCTCGCCTATCGCTTGTCTATCTCTCCCTCCCTCTTGTTCCCGATCAACAGCTAAAGAGCCAGAACTGTCTCAATAGAGATACTGTAATGAAACACACCTACTCTGGCTTTTACTGTCTCTTTCTAGTTTTAGACAAGCAGATGTTGCATAGGTCAGCTCCTCTCCTCTCCCCTCCCTTTGCCCCCCTCTCCTCTCCTCTCCTCTCCTCTCCTCTCCTCTCCTCTCCTCTCCTCTCCTCTCCTCTCCTCTCCTCTCCTCTCCTCTCCTCTCCTCTCCTCTCCTCTCCTCTCCTCTCCTCTCCTCTCCTCTCCTCTCCTCTCCTCTCCTCTCCTCTCCTCTCCTCTCCTCTCATCGCCTCTCGTCTCCTCCTCTCCTCTCCTCTCCTCTCGTCTCCTCCTCTCCTCTCTCACAGACCTGATAGCAGCTGCTCCTCTCTGTCTCAGCCAGTTAGCTCACCATTTAACCACTGTCATTTTTTTATCCTTTCAAAATGCACCAACAAGGTCGACCCCGCAGCAATTAAAGCATAGCCACATGTCTATCTCTCTCTCTCTCTTAATCTACCTCTCGCTCTCTCTTTCTCTTTTTTCTCCTGCGCCGGCTCCTGGTGTGAGTTTCCTTTGAAATGCTATCTAATTAGCGGTTAGCACGTAGCGCGGGTTAAATTAAATTGCTAAGATACAAGAAGGTTGAGGTCAATAGCTCCATAAAGACCGTCAGCACAGATAATTGGAGTTTTTCTTTTGCCGCTAAATATCCCTGATCAAAATGTGAGTGGATAGAGTGGCGGAGACAGTCGGGAAGAGGCAAGGAGGTGAAACTGCGTCATTCTGAAATATGAGTTCATTTTTTGAGAAAGAGTAGAGCAGAATAAATCACTTTTAGCTCCTTTCTCTCTCCCCCCTTTCTTTTGCTCTCTTACCCAAATGTTGCTACTCAGGGGGAACTAAAAGCTCTCGCTAAGAGATAAACAACTCACAAGAGAAACAGAGAGAGATAAAGAGTGGAAGAGAGGACAGAGAGATAGAGGAAGAGAGGACAGAGAGAGATGAGGGGCGGGTTCATGGAGAGGGAGAGAGAGTGGGAGGGAGAGAGAGAGGGAGAATGATGGCTGTGGTAGAGGGAGATACAGGAACAGAGGCAGTAGGGAGAACAATATGTCAGGGAAATAACACCTCTAAAAGTCACTGAAATGCCAGGTCACCTGCTCGACAGGAAGAATCAAACCGGTTGAGGGTGTGAGACCGTCTCGCATCACACAGAGTTTACAACATCACACGAGACACACACTCCTCCACACACTAATGACACACACATACAGTATACACACACACACACACACACACACACACACACACACACACACACACACACACACACACGCACGCACTTGACAGCACTGTCAACAATTCACTCCCCTCCCCTGATTGTTTTGTTATGAGAAATCACTGGCTTATTTCCAACATGCTAATTATTATTTGAATAAAGCCTCGCTCTTTGAAGGTGGGAGGATTACACACACTGACTGTGTGTGTGTGTGTGCACACGTGTGTGCACACGTGTGTCTCTGTGTGTGTCAGCGGCTTATTGCCTCACACAGGTGGGAAGAAGATGAAGAGAATATGCTTTCTATATGCTCTCCATTAATAATTCAAGTGAATTGAGTGATGAGTGAAGACACAACGCATTACTTCCTGAAAAGCATCCCTTAATGCCACATGCAGCAGCTGTGATTGCTTTGCATTGCTGTGCTGTGCTTCACACTGCGTAAAATCATTGGTCCAGAGCAAGCTATGTAAAGCTGCCCCACCCACAGGAAGAGATGGCTATCAGACGTCACAGAGGGATGCTGTGCGTCAGAACAGAGTTATCTACTTTTCTCATTGCAATCCCCTATTGCTCCCCTGCCCCCAGTACACACCACACGTGTACGCAGTACACACCACACGTGTACACAGTACACACCACCCATGTACACAGTAGGGGAGAGTGGGGTAAGTTGAGTCACCCCTTGTTTCTAGGAAACCATACCCAAAAATAAGAATTTGACCAAATAAAGTCGTACTGTAATTTCATGAAGTCTGTGAAAGAAGAAACCAGATGGGAAAAGTGTTAAGCAAGTTAGGCAAAAAAACAGGTTTTCACCAAGTCAAATGAATGTATTGTGTTAGAGGTTTCATGATGCTTGTATCTAAACCAAAGTAGATCATTTTAAGATCAGTTGGAGTCTCTACAAGCTTCAATATGAGGTCCTAAACCTAGCATGAAAGTAAATCCTTGTAGATGTGTGGGCTAATATAGTCAAGATGCTTCCCTCGGGGTAAGTTGAGCCAATGGAAAGTTAAGCTAATTTCTGTGTTTTTCTTCCCAGGCGTAATGCAAGGCTGGTCTATGTAAAAAGTGTTTGTTGGGTGTTAAGCCGGTGTTAAAAGATGCTTAAAATTATTAAAAGACAAAAATGTGATTGTGATTGTGTTTGGGATATAACGATAGACATGGATTTCAAAAGGTAGTGGTAATATTTCATTCAGTACAGAAATTTGTAGGCGGATTAACATACCCGGATTAACATACCTCATACCTGGGGTAAATTGAGCCAAGAGATCACTTTTTGGGAATTCAGAAATCAGATTGTTTCCAGTCATACACAACATCCTGAAGTCTATGTAGATGTCTTTGTTAGAAAGAATACTATATTTCCCTTGACGCAGTAATGCTGAATGTAAATAATGGGTCAAACTACTCAACTGTCCCTACACACCACAAATGTACACAGTACACACCACAACCCCCCCCCCCCCCACACCCACAGACACCTCAATTCATTATCTCCCCTTAGACAACACCTCAAATTATATTTAGTCATAATTCTTTTGAAAACTTCTACCAGTAGAATGGAGAGAGTTGGAGAGACTGGTAGAGAGTTGGAGAGAACGGTAGAGAGTTGGAGAGACTGGTAGAGAGTTGGAGTACACAGGAGCCAGCAGCCGCCACTTACCTCTCCATGGGTTCAGCTCTGTTCATTACACCAGTCTGAAGAGACGCTTTGAATAACAACATATTTATAGCCAGGTCTGATATGAGGAACCAGAGCTTAATTAAACAACATCAATGTGACTGGAGGGAAAAGAAGGTGAAAACAGGGACGTTGAGATGAGTGGCAGGGACCGGGGGTAGGGAGGGGCGGGGGGTTGATTTCATTTGGCTGGCGTGGGGGATGAGAGGATGGTGAGGATGGGTAGCTGGATGCAGCTCAGCGCTGCACACTAACATGGCCTTTGAGAAGGAGTTATTCTAATGAGTGCCTTTTCTACTCTACGGAGCGGCTGCTTTATCTTGCTTTATCTTTCTCCCTTGTTCCATACACACACACACACATTCACTTTAATGAGTGTCTAGTGCTTTCCTCATTAGCCATAGAGCCTTATCGCAGGCATCAAACTCAACACACCGCTACCCCTGACAGGAGGAGAGGAAAAGGAGAGATCTTTCCTCTTTTCTCCTTCCACACTCTCTTGCTTTCATTTTCTCACTTTCCTCTGTCTCTTCCGTTCGCTGCTCAAAGGTTAAATCATTTAATTTACCCACGTTCGCGGTCTGTGACAACTCTCCACCTTATGAGAGCAGGAGAGAGACTTTGTGTTTCTGTCCCTCTCTCGTTCTCTCTCTTTCCCGCTCTCTTTGAGGTGTCGACTAACTGAGAGCATAGATTATATTTTCCTCACCAGCTGAGGTACAGTAGTTGCCATGGTGCTAGTTTGTATCTATCCATCAGGTTTGAGTCAATGTAGGGGAGGGCTAATTTGTTTGACTCAGGAATAAAGTCGTCAGACCAAACCAAGCAGTTTCATACTGCAGAGATTGAGTGTGAGCTGGTCCAGGAACTAAAGGTTCCGGTAATGTTCTGACAACAACCAACGTGTCCTTCACTTAGAAAATAAACATGTCGATTGAATGAAATGTGATGAGTGAATGAACCACGGGACAGACACAACAATGACTGCCCAGTTTAATATTTCATGTTTCGTGAGAGGCTAATGCGAGGAAGAATAGGACTATTCAGTAGACTTGTGGATGTTAGTTTTTCTGATGAGGAGTTTGCCAGTCATTATCTTCCACAATGGGATTTTGTGTTATCAATTCAAAGAATTAAGAAGAGAGGGGGAACATTACAAGAAAAGGACAAAGAGAAATACAACAAAAAGTAGCTTTTGAGGGAAGCCATTATATTTGTCACATTAACAAATGGAGAAAAAAGAAAGACAAGACAGACAGAAAGGAAAGAAAGAGGAAGATAAAGACAGCTGAAGAGCCACAAAGAGAAAGAGAGAGAGAGAATGAGAGACCGACGGAAAGTGATTGAGATAGAGGGAGAGAGAAAGAGAGAGAGGGAGGGAGAGGGAGAGGGAGAGAAAGAGAGACCGACGGAAAGTGATTGAGATAGAGAGAAAGAGAGAGAGGGAGGGAGAGGGAGAGAAAGAGAGAGAGAATGATAGACCGACGGAAAGTGATTGAGATAGAGGGAGAGAGAAAGAGAGAGAGGGAGAGAAAGAGAAAGAGAGGAGAAAACAAGTCAAAACATATTCACGTCTGAGTTGAATGACAGAACCTTGACTATTTTTACTTGTGACATTTTTTGCACAGTAAAACAAGTGCATACATGTAGACACACACCAAACTATCTCTCTTACACACACACACACACACACACACACACACACACACACACACACACACACACACACACACACACACACACACACACACACACACACACACACACACACACACACACACACACACCCACCCCATACCCCCAACACACACCAGTGCATCAACCCTGTCTCTGTAATGGTCATCTCTCCTTTGTGCTCTCCTCTGCAGCGATCGCTGGTATTTCTGCAGCGGAGCTCCCCGGAACGCTCAGGTTATTCAGGCTCGGCAGCCAGCCGGCTCTCAGGGATATAATTTTCTCTACTTGTTAGTGTGTAAAATAGTCCCTGGGATTGCTGCTACCGCCGGGGCTTTGATCCCTTTCATGACCTGGTCATGCTGAAAAATGTAAAAGGGCCCCACTTGAAAAGAGAGGATAAGTAGCAGGGCTCAAATAATTCACCCAGCCAGATGGATTAGATAGAGAGAGGGAAGAAGAGAAAGAGAGAGTGAGAGAGGGGGATACCCTCCTCCCCTTTTCTTACCTGCTCTCACTAAGTTATGGCATACCCAATGTCTTTCTGAAGTGCAGCTGAGGCACACAGAGAGGGGGAAGTCAGGTATAAAACCCTCTGATTTAAACCATGATGGTTATGGTGAATGGAGGTGCTGCTGTCTATGGGGCTAAGTGGTAAAGATTGTAGGGTATGAGTACTGAATATGACTGAGAATTCTTGACAGATTTAAGGGAATCTTAATATATAGAGAATGGATCTAAAACAGAGCTCTTCATACTGTGTGCAGTATATGATATATTGTTGCTGAGAAGAGACAACCCCACCCTCCTTCTATACTCGTCATAGTGTCACGTTCGCCATAACGATGAGACCAAGGCGCAGCGTGATAAGAATACATTCTTCTTGATTTACACAAAGAACACTTTGACATGCAACTACACATAGACAATAACCCAGAAAACCAAAATGGAAAATGGCAACCTAAATAGGATCCCCAATCAGAGACAACAATAAACAGCTGTCTCTGATTGGGAACCAATTCAGGCCACCATAGACCTACATCTACCTAGACATACTAAAACCCCATAGATGTACAAAAACCCTAGACAGGGCTAATACACCTAAACAATACAAAAACCCTAGACAAGACAAAAACACCTAAACAATACAAAAACCCTAGACAGGGCTAAAACACCTAAACAATACAAAAACCCTAGACAAGACAAAAACACCTAAACAATACAAAAACCCTAGACAAGACAAAAACACCTAAACAATACAAAAACCCTAGACAAGACAAAAACACCTAAACAATACAAAAACCCTAGACAAGACAAAAACACCTAAACAATACAAAAACCCTAGACAGAGCTAAAACACCTAAACAATACAAAAACCCTAGACAGGGCTAAAACACCTAAACAATACAAAAACCCTAGACAAGACAAAAACACCTAAACAATACAAAAACCCTAGACAGGGCTAAAACACCTAAACAATACAAAAACCCTAGACAAGACAAAAACACCTAAACAATACAAAAACCCTAGACAGGGCTAAAACACCTAAACAATACAAAAACCCTAGACAAGACAAAAACACCTAAACAATACAAAAACCCTAGACAGGGCTAAAACACCTAAACAATACAAAAACCCTAGACAAGACAAAAACACCTAAACAATACAAAAACCCTAGACAGGGCTAAAACACCTAAACAATACAAAAACCCTAGACAAGACAAAAACACCTAAACAATACAAAAACCCTAGACAAGACAAAAACACCTAAACAATACAAAAACCCTAGACAGGGCTAAAACACCTAAACAATACAAAAACCCTAGACAAGACAAAAACACCTAAACAATACAAAAACCCTAGACAGGGCTAAAACACCTAAACAATACAAAAACCCTAGACAGGGCTAAAACACCTAAACAATACAAAAACCCTAGACAAGACAAAAACACCTAAACAATACAAAAACCCTAGACAGGGCTAAAACACCTAAACAATACAAAAACCCTAGACAAGACAAAAACACCTAAACAATACAAAAACCCTAGACAGGGCTAAAACACCTAAACAATACAAAAACCCTAGACAAGACAAAAACACCTAAACAATACAAAAACCCTAGACAGGGCTAAAACACCTAAACAATACAAAAACCCTAGACAAGACAAAAACACCTAAACAATACAAAAACCCTAGACAGGGCTAAAACACCTAAACAATACAAAAACCCTAGACAAGACAAAAACACCTAAACAATACAAAAACCCTAGACAAGACAAAAACACCTAAACAATACAAAAACCCTAGACAGGGCTAAAACACCTAAACAATACAAAAACCCTAGACAAGACAAAAACACCTAAACAATACAAAAACCCTAGACAGGGCTAAAACACCTAAACAATACAAAAACCCTAGACAGGGCTAAAACACCTAAACAATACAAAAACCCTAGACAAGACAAAAACACCTAAACAATACAAAAACCCTAGACAGGGCTAAAACACCTAAACAATACAAAAACCCTAGACAGGGCTAAAACACCTAAACAATACAAAAACCCTAGACAGGGCTAAAACACCTAAACAATACAAAAACCCTAGACAGGGCTAAAACACCTAAACAATACAAAAACCCTAGACAGGGCTAAAACACCTAAACAATACAAAAACCCTAGACAGGGCTAAAACACCTAAACAATACAAAAACCCTAGACAGGGCTAAAACACCTAAACAATACAAAAACCCTAGACAGGGCTAAAACACCTAAACAATACAAAAACCCTAGACAAGACAAAAACACCTAAACAATATAAAAACTAAACCAACCACCCTTGTCCCACCCTGACCTAACCAAAATAATAAAGAAAACAAAGATAACTAAGGTCAGGGTGTGACACATAGGCTCCAAGGAGATGTCAGAAACTAAAACCTACAGCTTTATGAATCTCTTAGCAAATATCAAATCAAGTCAAATTTTATTTGTCACATACACATGGTCAGCAGATGTTAACGCGAGTGTAGTGAAATGCTTGTGCTTCTAGTTCCGACAATGCAGTAATAACCAACGAGTAATCTAACCTAACAATTCCACAACTACTACCTTATACACACAAGTGTAAAGGGATAAAGAATATGTACATAAACATATATGAATGAGTGATGGTACAGAACGGCATAGGGAAGATGCAGTAGATGGTATGGAGTACAGTATATACATATACATATGAGATTAGTAATGTAGGGTATGTAAACATTATATTAAGTGGCTAGTAATACATTTTTACATCAATTTCCATCAATTTCCATTATTGAAGTGGCTGGAGTTGAGTCAGTATGTTGGCAGCAGCCACTCAATGTTAGTGGTGGCTGTTAACAGTCTGATGGCCTTGCGATAGAAGCTGGTTTTCAGTCTCTCGGTCCCTGCTTTGATGCACCTGTACTGACCTCGCCTTCTGGATGATAGCGGGGTGAACAGGCAGTGGCTCGGGTGGTTGTTGTCCTTGATGATCTTTATGGCCTTCCTGTGACATCGGGTGGTGTAGGTGTCCTGGAGGGCAGGTAGTTTGCCCCGGTGATGTGTTGTGCAGACCTTACTACCCTCTGGAGAGCCTTACGGTTGTGGGCGGAGCAGTTGCCGTACCCGACAGGATGCTCTAGATTGTGCATATGTAGAAGTTTGTGAGTGCTTTTGGTGACAAGCCGCATTTCTTCAGCCTCCTGAGTTTGAAGTGTACCTATGATAAAAATTACAGACCTCTAAAGGCTTTGTAAGTAGGAAAACCTGCAAGATCGGCAGTGTATCAAACACTTGTTCTCCCCACTGTAGGTATTCCTCTTGTACAGATGGGATAGGGCAGTGTGAAGTGCGATGGCGATTGCATCGTCTGTGGATCTATTGGTGCGGTAAGCAAATTTAAGTGGGTCTAGGGTTTCAGGTAAGATAGAGGTGATTTGGTCCTTAACTAGCCTCTCAAAGCACTTCATGATGACAGAAGTGAGTGCTACGGGGCTATATTCATTTAGTTCAGTTGCCTTTGCTCTTGGGTACATGAACAATGGTGGACATCTTGAAGCAAGTGGGGACAGCAGGCTGGGATAGGGAGAGATTGAATATGTCCGTAAACACTCCAGCCAGCCGGTCTGCGCATGCTCTGAGGATGCGGCTAGGGATGCTGTCTGGGCCGGCAATCTTGCAAGGGTTAACACGCTTAAATGTCTTAGTCACGTTGGCCACAGAGAAGAAGAGCCCACAGTCCTTGATAGAGGTCCTTCGGTGGCACTGTGTTATCCTCAAAGCAGGCGAAACATGTTTATAGCTTGTCCGGAAGCAAGAGAGTGAGGTGGATGGTTTTCCCTTTCTAGTCCGTGATTGTCTGTAGACCGTCTAAGCCATTGAATTATCTGAGCCGTTGAAATGTGACTCCTCTTTGTCTCTATACTGACATTTTGCCTGTTTGATTGCCTTAAAAGGAGGGAATAACTATACTGTTTGTTTTATTCCCAAACCTTGCCATGGTTAAATGTGGTGGTTTGCGCTTTCAGTTTTGTGCGAATACTGCCATCTATCCACGGTTTCTGTTTAGGGTAGGTTTTCATCGTCACAGTGTGCACAACATATCCTGTACACGTCATGATAAACTCAGTCACCGTATCTGTGTATTCATCAATATTACACTATTAGGAGGTAATACAGTCGGAATTTGATTGTGGGGTATTCTAGGTTGGGTGAACAAAATGACTTGAGTTTCTGTATGTTATCACAATCACACCATGAGTGGTTAATCATGAAACATACACCCCTGCCTTTCTTCTTTCTGGAGAGTTCTTTATTCCTGTCTGCACGATATACTGAGAACCCAGCTGGCTGTATGGACAAAGACAGTATATCCCGAAAGAGCCATGTTTCCGTCAAACCGAGTATGTTACAATCCCTGATGTCTCTCTGGAAAGAGATTCTCACCCTGAGCTCATCTAACTTATTATCCAGAGACTGAACATTAGCGAGTAATATGCTCAGAAAACGGTCATGGTATGTGTGCCTACTGAGTCAGACTGGAAGTCCACTCCGAATACCTCTTCTCCGCCGGCGGTGTTTTGGATCAGCCTCTGGAATCAGTTCAATTGCCCTGTGGGAACTAACAAAGGATCCAATTTGGGAAAGTCGTATTACTGGTTGCAATGCTGGTGTGTTACCGCCACTCTGAAGTCCCAAAGTTCTGCCTGTCTGTTTATAATTTTTTAAATGTAACCTTTACCGTGCTTCTACACCTGCATTGCTTGCTGTTTGGGGTCGTAGGCTGGGTTCCTGTACAGCACTTTGAGATATCAGCTGATGTAAGAAGGGACACAAAAAAACAAAATACTGCAAACTTGCTTAGGAGCTTGAAGCAGAGCTGCCCTATCTGATGCTGAGAGCGGAGAATCTTCTCCATCTCTGATGTGTTAGCTGTACATTATCAGTCTCAAGGTCTAGACTCATTATCTCCCAAACCTCCCTCTGGACCTCGCTACCCCGGATAGCTCCCCAACCCGGTTATAGTCCCCATTAATTCAAGCTAATATAACCAAAATCATAATATAAATGACATCCAAATGAGATGGTGTGATTTAACACGTTTTTTAATTTTTTAAAGCCTCATAGAATAATTTGTTATGCGATTGGGATTGCAATATAACATTGTAATGATTTTGGTCTCTCGAGTTAATGTTTTTTTTTAAACGGTTCCACATCTATTAGCAATTAAAGGCGCAATTATCAATGTTTACTTGATTGATTCCGCAGAATAATAGCGCTTAATTTCAGATTCCAAACTCTGTCTCTTTCTCCCTCCCTCCTTCCCCTCATTTAAGAAAGAAAAAAAATATCTTCAACGCAACTGTGTTTATCCTTAAGACAATGGCTGAGAGCACAAAGGGAGTGCTTGTGATGTCGTAATACCTTGTCTAATCCGTGCTGGGATCAGTACTCAGTGTCTGTGAGTGGATAAACACGCACGCACACACACGCACGCACGCACACACACACACACACACACACACACACACACACACACACACACGCACACACACACACACACACACACACACATACACCCTTCACTAGGGAAATTAAAGAAAATGAAAGCCAATGTCAAATCTACAATGTTATTACTGTATTATTGCTTTATTTCTCCCTCATCCTTTTCATTAAATAAACATCCTTTCAAAGGAGAAGTCTAATTGAAAAATAAATCAAGTAGTAGAAGTGAGGTGTTTTTGTACTGAGATGTATTGGGTGTAATTGTGTTATGGGTCCATTCTATAGATCACAGGATGTCCTATGATCCGAGTATGCAGATACCACTGTATGGTGTGGTTAATCATGGTGAAATCCACCGTACCTACAACCTACAATGGATTCCTTTAACACCTTGACAAGGCCAACGTTTCCCTGAAATACGTATATAGCGACCGAGGAAACGGATGGGCTGTGGGATAACACATCAAAGAGAGCGTGATGGGCATTTGTGTGACCCAGATTCACCGTGGTGAGGTATAGGCCCAATTATATCACTGACGGAGAAAGACTGTGTGTGTATGTGTGTGTTAGTGTGCATGTGTGTGTGCATGTGGGTGTGGAGTCACTGCGTTAATTAGTATATCACCATAATCTAACGTACAGAACTCATCCAACACAACAAACGCCTCTCACACAGAGACACAATCTAATCCCCAGCTAAATTGGAAGCAATCTATGCAACAGCACGTCATTCACTATCCAGGAACAGAACATGTTTAAGGACAATGAACTCAATAAACTCATGCAACTACTGTATCTTCAACAACAGGTTCCTTCACATACTGTTGTTGCAAACTTATGAAGCAACAACTTTATACAAAGCATGAAAAGAGAGCAAAACAGTGATACACACTTGTTTGTGGAGGACAGGGGAGAGGAAGATAGATAAGGAGGAGGGCAAATGACAAAGATAATACCACCTGTAGAGGAGGGGAAAGTTAAGAGAGAGGCAGAGTTGGAGGAGAGATAGCAGGATAGAGAGATGGAGAGGAGAGACAACACCGCTCTCCGTTCTGACTCCCCGGGGGTGACTGGAGGCACATTCACACGGGGTGCTGCAGACGGCTGATGAAGAAGGCGCTTGTTAGGATGAGCGAGTGAAAGAAGAAGAAAAAGAGAGGAGGAGGAGGAAGAATCACGCAAAGAGAGGAAACGATGAGAAAAACAAATTTGAAGGAATCAGGTTATGATATGATGTTTCTGTTTGTTGTTTTATTTCCCACCTCTCAGGTTTGTTATTGTTTCCTGTGCAACGCTGATCTCATGCATACAGTATATGACTACTGCTTGCTGCCAGGGTAGGCTAGGAATTCATTACCATTCCAGAGCCGCTATTCATATTAAAACAAGCAGGGATATAAGAGGGAGAGTTCTACCCTGCTCCACCCTTCCACCTGGTCTCTCCCGCTCTCCATCCGTCAGTCGCCTCATCCCTTCAGCCCACTGATGCTTCAGCTTTATTAACTAGGGAGCATGGCCAACGCTCTCATTTGGATAAAATACTGCCAGTTATTCACCCATCATAGAGAGAGAGAGAGAAAGAGAGAGAGAGTGAGAGAGAGGGAGAGAGAGGGGAGGGGGGAGAGGTTGGCAGAGAGATGAAGAGAGATGAAGAAGCTCTGCAACATGGAGAGCAAGACAGGAAGAGATGTGAAAAGAGAGGGGAGAAAAGGAAGACAGTTCCATGGACAGCCCAGATGGATCCTTCCCATCTCCGTGTGTCTGGTGTGATGTGTGTGGGTCGGACGTTATCCGTTACCCAGTCTGCCAATAGGACTGGGCCTGGGCTCATCTCTCACTAAAAGTTGGCCCAGAGCTCCTCTAATTGGCTCAAACATCGCTGCTATATTTCCATAGGCCTGTCAGAGAGGAGCTAGTGAAGCATGGTGAAGCATGACTCCATAGCGAACCTCCATAGGGAAGGTCTATCTGAATCCCTTTGGATGTGGTGGGGTTGTATTGCATTGGAGAAATCTTGAACTGGTCAGGAGAAAATGAAACCCTAGACATTTCCCTTTCTAACTCCTTCAGACTTTATTTAGTGTCTAATTCCATATTTGTTTGTACATTTAGCCCTTATTTAACTAGGCATGTCAGTTGAGAACTAATTCTTATTTACAATGACTGTCTAGCTCGGCCAAACCCTAACCCGGACGATGCTGGGCCAATTGTGCGCTGCCCTATGGGACTCCCAATCACAGACGGTTGTGATACAGCCTGGAATCAAACCAGGGTCTGTAGTGACGCCTCTAGCACTTAGATACATTGACTTAGACCACCCATATGCATAGGCTACTATCTCTCTCATGTCTTTTTGCTCTCTTTGTCATCCCTCTGTCATTGCTATACCTCCACCTCTTCATTTACCCAACATCAATATTGTTGTTCTTGCATTCTCTCATTTTCTCTCTCATCATCAACCATTCCTCCATCTCCCACACCTCTTCTTCCTCTGATCTGTCTATCCCTTAATCCTTCCTTCATCTCTCCAACATCGGTGTCCCCCCTTCTTCTCGTGTTCTCACACCTCCACCTCTCTCTATCCCTTCCTCAACTCCTTCATGCTTCTTCTAACATCCCCACTGTTCTTTCCATCCACTCCCCTCTTTCTCCTCTCTCCCTCAACCCCATTTCTCTATCTATCTTCTCTTCTCGACCCATTATCCTACTATCATTACAGTTCTTCTCTCGTCTGTCAATCATCCTTTCCTCCTCTGACTTCTTCATCACTGCTATTCTCTCATTTGTTCGTCATTCCTAATCTCTCTGTCTCCTGATCTTTCTATACACTGTGATTTTCTTCTCTTCTCTACTCCTCTCCTCCCTCTATCATTGACCTTGTCGTCAGTGCGGAGAGCAGATATCACCACATCTCTCTTGCACATTTACCTTCGTTCAGTTAGAATCATTTCTTCCTATTAATGTTTTTAATGGGTGTCATAAATGCCTGGTTCCTGGATCTCTGGGCCAATATTTGCTTAATTATTCTGCCGCTGATATTGCCTTTTAATGAAATTTGAAATATAATAAAGAAATTGTATTAACGAGAACACACAACATTAATATACTCTGACACTTTAACTGATTATATACTGTATGCCTCTCTTCTGCAGCCCGTGGAGAAATCACAGAGTTTAAGAACAGTCTGCTAAATGCCACTTAATTATGAGATAAGACCACCAGACACACAGACGCGTAGAAGCACACACACACACACACACACACACACACACACACACACACACACACACACACACACACACACACACACACACACACACACACACACACACACACACTGACACGCAGAGAAGCACCACACAGATGTGCATGCACGCTGAAATCGCTCCGATATAGAGAGCTTTCCTCAAAGGGGAGGTTTCCCATGTATCATTAAAAAGATTTACATTCAATAAAATCTCTATAATTCCTTACTTATTATGAATTAATAATGAATTCATATTACTGATGACGATATTATCCCTCATCATCTAGTAATAACACATGCATAATTGTATATTTTTATCAATTCACTCCTGACTGTTCTTCTCTGTCTGCAACAAGTTCAACTAAACAAGTCTGAACTCAACCAAGCATGACCTCACAGAACCTACTAAAATAAAGTGGCCAAGTGGTGCAAGTAACAATAAAACACAAGTTGCCTCTACAGGTGTAATTGAATCTTGCTGCCATTTTATTTTTAACTAGGCAAGTCAGTTAAGAACACATTTTTATTTACAATGACAACCTACCAGGGAACAGTGGGTTAACTGCATTGTTCAGGGGCAGAACAACATATTTTTACCCTGTCTGCTCGGGGATTCAATCCAGCAACCTTTCTGTTACTGGCCCAATACTCTAACCACTAGGCTACCTGCTGCCATCACAGCAGCAAGATTTGTGACCCATTGCAAAAAGGAAAGGGCAACCAGTGAAGCACAAACACCATTGTAAATACATCCCATATTTATGTTGATTTATTTCCCATTATTCTCCATCGTTTCAACACTGTACTGTATATAGCCGTAATAGGACATTTGAAATGTTTCTATTCCTTTGGAACGGTTTATTTCACTTTTGTTTATTATCTATTTCACTTGCTTTAGCAATGTAAACATATGTTTCCATTGCCAATAAAGCCCTTTGAATTTAATTGAATTGACAGCCATATTCTCTAGGCTCAAATGCGAATGAAATTACTCAGCCATATAGCTTCTTTCGCACCCCCTAAAATAGACCCAATCAGTGAGATGTAATCAACAATAAACTGCTGGGCCGTGTCAAACTGTGTTACCAACACTATAGCACTCTAAAGGATAAGCCAGGGGGCTAGGAGAGGAGGAGAGGAGCGAGGGGGGATGAAGGATGTTACCTGGGCTTCTGTCTGACAGCTCTTCCTCTCTTTGTGTCTGTGTCTTCACCCCTGCTGCCAGCGCTCATCAACAATATTAATCAATGTCAGGCCCGTATGTAATTACAACTAGCTTCCTCTTACCAAACACAGACAGATGCACAGCCAGCCACACAGCCAGCCACACACAGACACAAAACCAGCCACACAGCGACTCACTGCCAGCCACAAATAGACACCACAGTACACTGTCCTCTCGGACTCAGTGTTTCTGTGACTGTACATGAAGACGTTTCTGTAGTTGTGTAAGGTGGACCAGTTAAGTAATGGGTCAGCCACACCCTTAATTAGTCCTACTGGGATCAGCCATACCCCCTTAACGAGCCAGCTGGATTATTTTCAAACTGGACCATTGGGGAGTGTTCCAGAAGGGAGTGATACCTGCCAGAACTACATAATGTAAGTATAGTGTAGGTATAATGTAGGAATAGTGTAGGTAAAGTGTAGGTATAATGTAGGTAAAGTGTAGGTATAATGTAGGTATAATATAGGTACAGTGTAGGTATAGTGTAGGTATATTGTAGGTAAAGTGTAGGTATAATGTAGGTATAATATAGGTACAGAATAGGTATAGTGTAGGTATAATGTAGGTATAATATAGGTATAGTGTAGGTATAATGTAGGTAAAGTGTAGGTATAATGTAGGTATAATATAGGTACAGTGTAGGTAGGTATAGTGTAGGTATAATGTGTAGGCTGATTTTGTACGTTTGCCCACTGACAAAGAAATTATCACTCTATAATTTTAATGGTAGGTTTATTTGAACAGTGAGAGACAGAATAACAACAACATAATCCAGATTAAATGCATATCAAAAATGTTAAATTGATTTGCATTTTAATGAGGGAAATAAGTATTTGACCCCTCTGCAAAACATGACTTAGTACTTGGTGGCAAAACCCTTGTTGGCAATCACAGAGGTCAAACGTACAAAATCAGCAGGGGATCCTCCTTTTTAACCAACTCTCCTCTCTGGGGAGGATCCCATTGCTTGGAAGGCAGCCACAGTGCATCCTTTATTTAAAGGGGGAGATTAAGCTGATCCCAACTGTAAAAGGTCAGATTCTATGTTGTCCTGTTTATCAAAAGTGTTGAAAAAACTTGTCAATAATCAACTGACTGGCTTTCTTGATGTCTATAGTATGGTATGCAATCTGGTTTCCGCTCAGGTTATGAATGCGTCACTGCAACCTTAAAGGTGTTCAATAACGTCACCATTGTCCTTGATTCTTAGCAATGTTGTGCTGCTATTTTATTGACTTGGCCAAAGCTTTTGATACGGTAGAACATTCCATTCTTGTGAGCTGGCTAAAGAGTATTGGTGTCTCTGAGGGGCTTTGGACTGGTTTGCTAACTACCTCTCTCAAAGAGTGCAGTGTATAAAGTTAGAAAATCTGCTGTCTCAGCCACTGCCTGTCACCAAGGGAGTACCCCAATGCTCAATTCTAGGCCCCACGCTCTTCTCAATTTACATCAACAACATAGCTCAGACAGTAGGAATCTCTCTCATCCATTTATATCAGA
Source organism: Oncorhynchus kisutch (assembly GCF_002021735.2). Taxonomy (NCBI): domain Eukaryota; kingdom Metazoa; phylum Chordata; class Actinopteri; order Salmoniformes; family Salmonidae; genus Oncorhynchus; species Oncorhynchus kisutch. The sequence continues at coordinate 8,420,857 of NC_034192.2, forward strand.
TGATACAGTTTTATACTCAGCTGGCCCCTCCCCAGATTTTGTGTTAAACACTCTACAACAAAGCATTCTTAGTGTCCAACAAATATTCTCTGCCTTCAACCTTTTTCTGAACACCTCCAAAACAAAGGTCATGTGGTTTGGTAAGAAAAATGCCTCTCTCCCCACCGGTGTGATAACTACCTCTGAGGGTTTAGAGTTCGAGGTAGTCACCTCATACAAGTACTTGGTAGTATGGCTAGACGGTACACTGTCCTTCTCTCAGCACATATCAAAGCTGCAGGCTTTGTTAAATCTAGACGTGGTTTCCTCTATCGTAAATTGCTCCTCTTTCACCCCAGCTGCCAAACTAACCATAATTCAGAAGACCATCCTACCCATTCTAGATTATGAAGATGTAATTTATAGATCGGCAGGTAAGGGTGCTCTCGAGCGGCTAGATGTTCTTTATCATTCGCCCACAGATTTGCCTCCAATGCTCCTTATAGGACACATCACTGAACTCTATACTCAGCTGTAAACTGGTCATCTCTGTATACCCGTCGCAAGACCCACTGGTTGATGCTTATTTATAGTCACAATCTGTTTAAGGTCCCTAAAGCATACACATCCCTAGGTCGCTCGTCATTTCAGTTTGCTGCAGCTAGTGACTGCAACGAGCTGTGAAAAAAAAATCTGTGCTCTTGTTCAGTTCTTCTCTCGTGTAGGAGTCCCAGATGAAATCCTGATGGACCAAGAGGCAAACTTCACCTCAACCAACAGCTGGGCATTAAAGGCTTGAGGACCACTCCCTACCATCCCCAAATGGATGGACTTGTAGAGAGGTTCAATTTAAACGCTCAAGAACATGCGAGGAACTTTGCGGCTGACACTGATAAAGACTGGGATAAGTGGTTACCCTTTTAACTTTTTGCTTACAGGGAGGTGCCTCAGGTGTCGACAAGGTTCTCGCCATTCAAACTCCTCTATGGGTGGTACTGCTGAAGAAGTACTGGGAGGGTCCCCCAGTAGCTACCTAGGGACAGGGGATTGTCCAGTACGTCCTCCAGATGCAAGACAGGCTGGACCGGTACCGAGAGGAAGCTAGGGCAAACCTTCAGCAAGACCAGAGGCCCAGAAGAGAGATTATGACCAGCACGCTCGCAACAGAGAGTTCGAACCAGGACAGAAAGTCCTGCTCCTCCTTCCCTCGTCTACCAGCAAGCTCCTTGCGCAGTGGCAAGGGCCGTACCTAAATGGAAGGAAGATGGGCACGGTGACATTCGAGGCCCTGCACCCAGACAAGGGCAAGGAGAAGCAAACCCACCATGTGAACCTCCTCAAGGCCTGGGAGGAGAGAGAGGAACTCTCCAAGGGGAAGTCCTTTCTGGTCCGCAGAGTAGAAGAAGAGGATGAGTCGAAGGGGGTCACAGAGGCATAGAAAGGATGAGCAAAGGTCATACTGGCTCACCTGAAGAAGGCAAGCAAAGTGAGATGAAGCAGCTCTTCAGTTAGTGGCCAGGAAGAACCAAGTTCCTGGAACACGTCATCCGTTTGAAGCCTGACCAGAACCCTGTCCGCCAGCATCCTTCCCGTGTGCCTGAGAAGCTGGTGGTACCCCTCAAGGAAGAGGTCAACAACATGATAGAGATGGATGATGTCGAGGCCATCGTCAAGTGAATGGTGCAGCCCAATTGTCATTGTCCCAAAGAAGGATGGCTCTCTGCAGGTCTGCATGGACTTCCGTAAAGTGAATGCCATCTCCCAGTTTGATGCCTACCCTATGCCCCGCATTGACGACTTACTGAGAATACGTAGAGCTCATTACATCACCACATCACCACATCACCCTGGACAAACATTCCAAGGCCTACACTGCCTTCCGGATGCCGATGGGCCTGTTCCTGTGCAAGGTTATGACATTTGGCCTTCATGGGGCCCTTGCGACTTTCCAGAGGCTGAGGGACAAGGTCCTCCAGGACTGTGACGATTGCTGTGCTGCCTACTTGGACGACGTGGTGGGATGGTGTGGTCTACAGCCACTCCTGGGAGGAGCATATACAGCAGAGTCTTAGCAGAGTCCTGGGGATGATCCATGATGCGGGTCTCACGCTTATCCTCCTGAAGTGTGAGTGGGCAAAACAAAGTAGCTGGGTTACCAGCTGGGTAAGGGTGATGTTCAGCCTCAGGTGGACAAAGTGGAGTCCATCAGGAACAGCCCTCAACCCAGAACCAAGACACAGGTGAAGTCCTCCTAGGTCTGGCAGGCTGATAACGTAGATTCATTCCACAGTTCTCGACCATCGCGGCCCCTCTGACCAACCTCACTTCAAAGGTGGCCAGCAACCCTGTGAAGTGGACTGAGGAGTGTGAGGAAGCTTTCATGATGCTGAAAAAAACCTGTGCTCATCCCCTGTTCTCCAGGGCCCTGATTCTCATAAGAGGTTTCTCGTACAGGTGGACGCTTAAGCTGTGGGAATTGGAGCTCAGGGGGGAGCCAGGAGAAGAGCTCCCCATCCTGTACCTGAGTCGGAAGCTATTGCTCAGGGAAATCAGGTATTCGACAATCGACAAGGAGTGCCTGGCTATAAAGTGGGTACTAGATAGCCTCCGGTACTACCTTCTTGGGAGGGAATTTGACATGCACACGGACCACAGAGCCCTGACATGGATCCAGACCATGAAGGACAGGAAATCTGTCACACACACACACACACACACACACTCATCGCCACCTCCCTGCTCTGTTATCAGCTAAGTTAGCAATGTGGGTCGACACACAAGTTAACTTTACTCTTACCAGTAACAGTTTGTTATGGTATAAAGAATATACAGACAAGTGTTCATGTTTAACCCTTGTGTAGTCCTAACATTCTGTATGCTCCCCTTGTCCTAAGGTAAATAAAATGACCCGCCTTCACTAAACCCCTCAAATAAAGCTGCTTACTTTCATTTTAAATCCCAAATATATTTTGCATGAAGAAACAACCTGTCATTCATCACAAACTTTGTGAAAATCTGGGTTTTCCCTCTTCACAATGCAGAAAGACTGCATTTAATCAGTGGACACCACTCGTTTTTTATTCGTACACACCTGTCATAATTGTTTTCTTTACTAAAGTAGAGGTTTATTATTATTATTACTATTGCTAAAGGTACTGCATAGGGGTAAACATGTTATTTTGCAAGAGATAGCACTTGTATAGTCTAAGAAAGTAGCAGAAATGTGCAGAAAGTAGTTTGAATGCCATTTATTGAAAGGAAACAATAACAGTCTTGAACTTTTTTAGCAACATAGCGATATATTCTTATATAATGTACAATGAGGAATTCATCTACAAAATCCTAGTCTTTTGAACCATTGACCCCACCCACAAGGTGTATAAACAACAACAATAAATAAGAATAAAATAAGATAACAGATACAAAGCAAAAACCTGAAGAACATAAATCAATCAACTCTAATTAGCACATGTAGGACAGTATTAAAATGTGTGTGCATGGACTTTGCAGATGTATTTCTCACATGTGCAGCATATAGTATTTGTTTCACAGTCTTTCTTTGGGGGGCAGATTTGGCATCTCCTCCTCTTGCCTGCCCCAGCTTCAGCCCCCTGAAAAGCTTTCACAAGCGCTACAGAGGCACTCCCTTCTATGAATGTGTGGGGTTACAAGTGCCTTTCCCAGCTGCTCCAGGAACACCCTCCTCTTGTTCCGCTTATCAGGCATCCAGGTAGGGTTGATCTTGTTCCATATCACAAAGGCATTGTATGAGGACACATCAATTATGTTATGGAAGATGACCAGAGGCCAGCGGGCAATCATCCTCCTGCAGCTGTAAGTTCCAATCACCTTGTCCAGGTTGTCCACGCATCCTTTGTTCAAATCCAATTTATTTCTATAGCCTTTCATACATCAGCTGATATCTCAAAGTGCTGTACAGAAACCCAGCCTAAAACCCCAAACAGCAAGCAATGCAGGTGTTGAAGCACGTTGGCTAGGAAAAACTCCCTAGAAAGGCCAAAACCTAGGAAGAAACCAGGCTATGAGGGGTGGCCAGTCCTCTTCTGGCTGTGCCGGGTGGAGATTATAACAGAACATGGCCAAGATGTTCAAATGTTCATAAATGACCAGCATTGTCAAATAATAGGTCTGGGACAGGTAGCATGTCCAGTGAACAGGTCAGGATTCCATAGCTGCAGACAGAACAGTTGAAACTGGAGCAGCAGCACGGCCAGGTGGACTGGGGACAGCAAGGAGTCATCATGCCAGGTAGTCCTGAGGCAAGGTCCTACGGCTCAGGTTCTCCGAGAGAGAGAAAGAAAGAGAGAAAGAGAGAATTAGAGAGAGCATACTTAAATTCACACAGGACACCGGATAAGACAAGAGAAGTACTCCAGATATAACAAACTGACCCTAGCCCCCCGACACATAAACTACTGCAGCATAAATACTGGCGGCTGAGACATGAGGGGTCAGGAGACACTGTGGCCCCATCCGATTATATCCCCAGACAGGGCCAAACAGGAAGGATATAACCCCACCCACTTTGCAAAAGCACAGCCCCCACACCACTAGAGGGATATCTTCAACCACCAACTTACCATCCTGAGACAAGGCCGAGTATAGCCCACAAAGATCTCCGCCACGGCACAACCCAAGGGGGGGCGCCAACCCAGACAGGAAGATCACATCAGGGACTCAACCCACTCAAGTGACGCACCCCTCCTAGGGACAGCATGAAAGAAGCCAGTAAGCCAGTGACTCAGCCCCTGTAATAGGGTTAGAGGCAGAGAATCCCAGTGGAAAGAGGGGAACTGGCCAGACAGAGACAGCAAGGGCTGTCATTGCTCCAGAGCCTTTCCGTTCACCTTCACACTCCTGTCCCAGACTACACTCAATCATATGAACCACTGAAGAGATTAGTCTTCAGTAAAGACTTAAAGGTTGAGACCGAGTCTGCGTCTCTCACATGGGTAGGCAGACCATTCCATAAAAATGGAGCTCTATAGGAGAAAGCCCTGCCTCCAGCTGTTTGCAGCTGTGGAAAGTTGTGGTTCCTGTCCTCACGATCACTGATCTCAGCCGTTTTGTGCAGTGTGCTCAGGAGGACCACATTATTGTTCCTCTTAGGGAGGTAAGAAACTAGAGTGGTGGTGGGGGTGAAGGCAAGCTTTGATGAGAAGGCCTCTCTCCCCCTTGTTGCGAGGAGTGCAGGGAGGAGCTCAGGCTTGTTCTTTCTAACTGTGCCAACCATGGTAATCTTCCTCTTCGGGAGCCGCTGGCTGAGTTCATAAGAGGTGAAGAAATTGTCACGTGACATTGTGCCCCCTCAGTCCATCTGTCACATCTTCTGCGGGCCTCCACTGGTCGGTTTCCCTGTGAAGACTTGCATCTTCCAAGCATAGCGGAATTGTGCGTCACAGCAAACCCATATCATGATGCCATATTTTGCTGGCTTGCTGGGCATATCCTGCCAGAAAGGACAACAACCTTTTGAGAAAAGTGATTACTTTGAGTAATTAGTATCAGTGTCACAGAAAACAATCACATAAATCAATGACATTACAGCAATACATAACAAAAGTAACATTGAAAATCACTTACATTACAGATATGAAAATAAAAATGTTCTTCCGAATGGAACCAGTTGCTCATCCACTGTTACCTCAGGCCCAGGGTTGTAGAGGTATGGCAGATGCTCCACCCACTTCTCCCAGACCTCTCTTATGGCCGCCAGTTTGTCTGTCACACGTCTTGCAGGTCTTGACTCACGGTTATCAATTGTAGCATTCTTGAGAAAGTGTGAAAGACTTTCAGTGGCATCATGGCATGAAACTTGCCTTTCCACTCTCTGCATTCCAGAGACTACATGTAGCCTCGCCTCGGGACCTATACACACCACTAAGATTAGCAGCCATATGTAGGCACGCAGGTCAATCTCATACATCCTTTTCCAGTTGTCTCCATATTTACGGAAACCCTCCAAATTTGTCATCTCCAGGATGATTTTTTTTGTTGGCTGGTGTGATGAACATGTAGAATGTTGAGGCGATGTCCTGGGCATCTGCATGTCTTGTGGGCCCTGGGGTCATCCTTATGACATTTTGTGCTGCCATCCTTCCCTGGTTGTCATATGGTGACGAGGACCATGTTATTTTGCTGTTCTTTGACAAAAATGTCTCTCTTTCAGCTTGGGGGATTTCTCCTTCATCTGAAGATGATGCATCGTGCTCTAGGTTGTATTCTTCCCCATCTTCTTCTTCAGATACCTCCTCCTCTTCTAAATCATTGTTCTCTTGTTCCTCCTGGACATCTGACCTGTTGGGCACTGAAACGTGCACTCATGGCTTCAGCAAAGAGAGAACTGTGTAATCTGCAGCACCTTTATAGCCTCTGACTGCATTCTCCATTAGTAATCAGTGCTTTCAAGAAATGTTTATTTTGTCTGAAATGTTGTATATTTTGTCTGTGAACTTGAGTCATGTGTGGGGTCGTGGAGGGGAGATGCATAATAAAGGTTGAGTTTTGTCTGAGTTCAATCAGTAGCACACATAAACTCAATTTCTCATTGTGTGTGTGTGTGTCGGTGTGTGTGTGTGTGTGTGTCTGTCCTACTGTCTGCGTGTGTGTGTGTGTTTGTGTGTGTGTGTGTGTGTGTGTGTGTGTGTGTGTGTGTCTTTGTGTTTTTTGTGGTGTGTAAATTATTTTATAACTGCAAAGACAATCTTTGTACCCTGGTGGTTTACAGCGTTCATGGAAATATGAACAAACGAGATGTTTTACTTTTTCTAATGTTGGGGTCACTAGGAAAAGTAATAAAATTTCAAGTTGAAAGAATATTATTTAGGGGGTTTTCTCTGCTGTTAATTAACATAGTGGCAGGTCATTGGGTTAAGTTGTCCCTCCTGCTGTGTTCCGGTTGAATTGGACCGATTTACACGTTTTCTCTCTGAAAAATGTAGTTAATTTAATGTGATTGTCATAGGGTTCCATGACTTTGTCCACACAAGGCATCTGAACACACAAAATACATTTAGATGATTTTCATTGCATTTTGGCTGTTTTATTTAACTTTTGTACACCTGTGGTGTTCCCGGTCAACAATTACCGGTCATTAGAAATGAATGGGAGAGACTACAATTAGTGTATAAATTTGAGTTCAGGCACATGCCCATTAATCAGATGGACGCACTTCCTCTCCCGGACCCCCACGTGTTTGAGCACACATACAGTGCCTTGCGAAAGTATTCGGCCCCCTTGAACTTTGCGACCTTTTGCCACATTTCAGGCTTCAAACATAAAGATATAAAACTGTATTCTTTTGTGAAGAATCAACAACAAGTGGGACACAATTATGAAGTGGAACGACATTTATTGGATATTTCAAACTTTTTTAACACATCAAAAACTGAAAAATTGTTCAGAATTGTTCAAAATGATTCAGCCCCCTTAAGTTAATACTTTGTAGCGCCACCTTTTGCTGCGATTACAGCTGTAAGTCGCTTGGGGTATGTCTCTATCAGTTTTGCACATCGAGAGACTGAAATGTTTTCCCATTCCTCCTTGCAAAACAGCTCGAGCTCAGTGAGGTTGGATGGAGAGCATTTGTGAACAGCAATTTTTCTGTTCTTTCCACAGATTCTCGATTGGATTCAGGTCTGGACTTTGACTTGGCCATTCTAACACCTGGATATGTTTATTTTTGAACCATTCCATTGTAGATTTTGCTTTATGTTTTGGATCATTGTCTTGTTGGAAGACAAATCTCCGTCCCAGTCTCAGGTCTTTTGCAGACTCCATCAGGTTTTCTTCCAGAATGGTCCTGTATCTCCCACCTCAGCTGTAGATCTCTGCAGTTCATCCAGAGTTATCATGGGCCTCTTGGCTGCATCTCTGATCAGTCTTCTCCTTGTATGAGCTGAAAGTTTAGAGGGACTGCCAGGTCTTGGTAGATTTGCAGTGGTCTGATACTCCTTCCATTTCAATATTATCGCTTGCACAGTGCTCCTTGGGATGTTTAAAGCTTGGGAAATCTTTTTGTATCCAAATCTGGCTTTAAACTTCTTCACAACAGTATCTCGGACCTGCCTGGTGTGTTCCTTGTTCTTCATGATGCTCTCTGCGCTTTTAACGGACCTCTGAGACTATCACAGTGCAGGTGCATTTATACGGAGACTTGATTACACACAGGTGGATTGTATTTATCATCATTAGTCATTTAGGTCAACATTGGATCATTCAGAGATCCTCACTGAACTTCTGGAGAGAGTTTGCTGCACTGAAAGTAAAGGGGCTGAATAATTTTGCACGCCCAATTTTTCAGTTTTTGATTTGTTAAAAAAGTTTGAAATATCCAATAAATGTCGTTCCACTTCATGATTGTGTCCCACTTGTTGTTGATTCTTCACAAAAAATACAGTTTTATATCTTTATGTTTGAAGCCTGAAATTTGGCAAAAGGTCACAAAGTTCAAGGGGGCCGAATACTTTCGCAAGGCACTGTACCTCACCCCCTTCTTGGCGTCTATGGCAACCCCCACGGGAACCTTTCCCCAGTAGAATCTTTCCCCACGGGAACCAAACCTGTTGGCATTCTCACAAACAATCGCAACATTGTTTCAATAATATATAGAACTTTTCTCGCAGCTCTGGTATATAAAGCTTTTTGAGGCCTTGATCACAATTCATTCTGTGGCAGCACAATGACCAAACAATATATGGTATGTGAGGCTCTTGATCATATCTTTGATCATGACACTGGTGAGGAGGAGAGAGTTCTTGTTAAACTTTGACATAAAGTAGTCTATGATAAATAGCACATTATGATTAATCTGAGTATTTGTTATATATAAAATAACCATTCATTATGCATTATGTTTTTTACTCAAAAACGAGTTGTATGAGCTCAGGTCAATGAGGCCTACAGGCCATAAATATCAAATAGAAGTTCAAAACTTGTATTGTTCACAGGAACTTATGTTGATAAAAAGATCTAACACAACATTAGGTGATAATATATGTATTATTATGGATTTATAATCAGCTATAATGGGGTGGTCATTTTGGACCGGGAACACAGAATGAATTAACATGAAACGAACACAACAGGGGAGTTAAGCAACGTTTATTGTACTTATCAATGTTATGGATAAGTGCACTGTTTGTTTGGTTCTGTTACTCTCTCTCCGTCTCTGTAGCTTCCGGGTACGCTGGGATAAGGACCAAAGCGACAGCAATCGGCTGAAAGGGCAAATTGGAAGACTTAGGAAGTCTTAGGGATGGGATTTTATAAATGGGTTATAATGTTATATAGAATCATGAGAAATGGATTGCAAAGGTGCAATGTACAGTTGAAGTCGGAAGTTTACATACACCTTAGCCAAATACATTTAAACTCACAGAACAAGTTTTTCACAATTCCAGACATTTAATCCTAGTAAAAATTCCCTCTCTTAGGTCAGTTAAGATCACCACTTTATTTTAAGAATGTGAAATGTCAGAATAATAGTAGCGAGAATGATTTATTTCAGCTTTTATTTCTTTCATCATATTCCCAGTAGGTCAGAAGTTTAAGTACACTAAATTAGTATTTGGTAGCATTGCCTTTAAATTGTTTAACTTGGGTCAAACATTTCGGGTAGCCTTCCACAAGCTTCCCACAATAAGTTTGGTGAATTTTGGCCCATTTCTCCTGACAGAGCTGGTGTAACTGAGTCAGGTTTGTAGGCCTCCTTGCTCGCACACGCTTTTTCAGTTCTGCCAACAATTTGCTACTTTGCTATTGAGGTCAGGACTTTGTGATGGCCACGCCAATATCTTGACTTTGTTGTCCTTAAGCCATTTGCTACAACTTTGGAAGTATGCTTGGGGCCTTTGTCCATTTGGAAGACCCATTTGCGACCAAGCTTTAACTTCCTGACTGATGTCTGGAGATGTTGCTTCAATATATCCACATCATTTTCCTCCTCATGATGCCATCTATTTTATGAAGTGCACCAGTCCCTCCTGCAGCAAAGCACCCCCATAACATGATGCTGCCACCCCCGTGCTTCACGGTTGGGATGGAGTTCTTCGGCTTGCAAAACTCCCCCGTTTTCCTCCAAACATAACGATGGTCATTATGGCCAAACAGTTCTACTTTTGTTTCATCAGACCAGAGGACATTTCTCCAAAAGTATGATCTTGGTCGCCATGTGCAGTTGCAAACCATAGTCTGGCTTTTTTATGGCGGTTTTGGAGAAGTGGCTTCTTCCTTGCTGAGTGGCCTTTCAGGTTATGTCGATATAGGACTTGTTTTACTGTGGATATAGATACTTTTGTACCTGTTTCCTGCAGCATCTTCACAAGGTCCTTTGCTGTTGTTCTGGCATTGATTTGCATTTTTCGCACCAAAGTACGTTCATCTCTAGGAGACAGAACGTGTCTCCTTCCTGAGCGGTTTGACGACTGCGTGGTCCCATGGTGTTTATACTTGCGTACTATTGTTTGTACAGATGAACGTGGTACCTTCAGGCATTTAGAAATTGCTCCCAAGGATGAACCAGACATGTGGAGGTCTACAATGTTCTTTCTGAGGTCTTGGCTGTTACCTTTTGATTTTCCCATGATGTCAAGCAAAGAGGCATTAAGTTTGAAGGTAGGCCTTGAAATACATCCACAGGTACACCTCCAATTGACTCAAATTATGTCAATTAGCCTATCAGAAGCTGCTAAATCTATGACATCATTATATGGAATTTTCCAAGCTGTTTAGAAGGCACAGTCAACTTAGTGTATGTAAACTTCTGACCCACTGGGATTGTGATACAGTGAATTATAAGTGAAATAATCTGTCTGTAAACAATAGTTGGAAAATTACTTGTGTCATGCACAAAATAGATGTCCTAAACTTGCCAAAACTATAGTTTGTTAACAAGAAATTTGTTGAGTGGTTGAAAAACTAGTTTTAATGACTCCAGCCTAAGTGTATGTAAACTTCCGACTTCCGACTTTCAACTGTATATAAGTCATGATGTTTAGCTGAGTGGAAAATGTAGGCCTTGATGATGGTAATTGCTCAATTAATTAATGTTTGGTATGTTCTGATAGAAGGGGCTTCCCCTACAAAAGGAGCCTCTCTTTCAGTTCAAAGAGGGGGACCATTTTGGATTGAGCTGTTGATGGGGCAGCATTGTTTTTAGCTGTTCCATAATTCATACTTTTGGTGGCAGTGCTGTTGTTTTTTTTCCAGATTCACTATGCAAATTAACACCTTTACAGAGAAGTACTTTAGCAGCTCTGCCATCTTTTTATTTGATAGAGATTCGTTTTTTCAGTTCACCCTTCTAGCCTACTCTATGCGACACTCTCCCATGGACCTGATGCCCATTTCCATGTATGTACTGGCACTTTTGCAGGCCTGCTACGCTGCTTCTTGCATATGTCACAGAGACTTACTTCAGTTTCAATATTTTAATCAAGAGGGAAAGGGAAAGTGGGATACCTAGTCAGTTATACAACTGAATGCCTTCAACTGAAATGTGTCTTCCGCATTTCAGAGGTGCGGGGGGCTGCCAAAAATCGACACTCGCATCTTAACTATACCCCAATAACTCTCATGTAGTTCTGCCAGTAGTCTGCTTTGCAGGCTTTGTGTATTCACCCCCCTGTAACCCCAAAGAATACAGTCATCCTCAATTGGAAGTTCCAACTTTATTTTAACATGAAGTTTCAAGACTTCGTCTGGTACATGGTTTCGCCATACTGCTTAACTTCTTAAGGTTTAGGGGGCAGCATTTTCACATTTGGATAAATAGCGTGCCCAATTTCTACTTCCTGCTACTCATGCCAAGAATATAAGATGCATATTATTAGCAGATGTGGATAGAAATCACTCTGAAGTTTCTAAAACTGTTTGAATCATGTTTGTGAGTATAACAGAACTTGTGTAGCAGGCAAAACCCCGAGGACTAACCGTTCAGAATTTTTTGTTTTTGAGGTTCTCATTGGGAAACGGTATTTCTTAGGAACTTGTTTGCAGTTCCTACCGCTTCCACTGGATGTCACCAGTCTTTGGAATTTGGTTGAGGTTATTCATTTGTGAAATGAAGAAGTACGGCCATCTAGGAACTGCGTAACCCTGTTGAGAGTTGCGCTAGACTTGAAAAGTAGCTTGGTTTGTTGTCTTCCTGTATTGAACACAGATAGACCCGTCTTCAATTTGATCGATTATTAACGTTTAAAAAAATACCTGTATCTAATGCAAACAGTTCAGTTCCTTTTACATTACCCAACTCATAGTCAGTGGTTAAACAGCTGATGTCCCATCATCAGATGTCCAGTTCTCATGTGAGATGTAATGGTCATCACTCTGGGGCTTGAGTGCGACGCAACGCTCCGCTCTGTTGCAATGACGTTCTTGTCCTCTCTCTCGCTGGTATGCGTTGCCCTGGTGCTGATCGTCATTGCTCCTCTCGTCTTCCTGCAGTCCCAGTAAGGAGGCATCTCCCTCAGTAGCATCCAGGTGCTTGTTCCATTTCGCTTGCTTCATGTCATTCTTTCCCACTTGAAGCGAGCGGCATGTCCTGGCTATGTGTCCTTTCTTCTTCCACTCCCGACACTCAACATTTTTCCCTTTTCCCACTCAAAGGTAACAGGGTTTACCTGTTGCCTTCTGTTTTCTTAGCTGCTGTGCACTTTTCTTTGTTACTTCAAAAGAAAATCCAATATCCACAGCAAATGCTAATGTTAAGTATTTTGTGTGAGCTGCATTCAGTAAACGGTCCCTCAGCTTTGCACTTTTAATACCGCAAACAAATCTATCACTTAATGACTCTTCAAGAAACTGAGCTAATTTACATGTGGCTGATAGTTTTCTTAAACTAGCCAAGTACTCACTAATCGACTCTCCCTCGAGTTGACTCCTTGCATGAAACTTGCATCTTTCAGCAATAAAATTTGTCCTTGGTATGTAGTGACTTTTAAACAGTGCGACCAACTCTGTCAACGTTTTTTCACTTGGTTTCTGTGGCGCACGTAAGTCCATGAACACCTTGTGAGTCTTTCTGCCAACAATCATCAGAAAAAATGGCTTTTGACATATCATCCTTGTACTTGAGCCCATTAGCTGCAAAATACTGTTCAAACCTTTCTTGTTCTCTTTAGACAAAAACCTTGTCGTCAATCTGTTGCATCTGCGGTGAAAGGAAGTGGGTTCTTTTTAGTTATTGTAAAGAGAAACTTGACAGTATAAAGCATTAACATCACAAAGACGGTTTATTTCCAACATGACAGCGGATATAACATAGCCGGTTCCAAGCTGAGTCCATCTGCACCCTCTCAAAGGTAGCACACTTGAATACCCTGGCCAACAACCAATGAGGGCCTGCCAATTAAGCTATGCGCATCCAATCAGATAGATATTTCCAATATCACGCACAGAACATGTGCATATCATTTTAACCAGGTGTGTTGCTTATCTCTCAAACACTACAGTTTTCACATCTCCTGTCCTCTACTTTAACATCAGAATGTACTGTAGGTTATCTACCAGCCATCTCTTCCCAGCAGCCCCATCCAGCCCTGCAGATCCCCAGGTCTCCAGCTTTATTGAAAACGGACAGGAGCACAGCAGCAGACCCTATGGCTGGCCATGTCCTGTCTAATGCCTAATGCCCAGCGCTGTCAACTCTCACATCAACCAGACCTCTGTACACACACAAGGAATGCCTCTAAACCAAAACAATGCTACAGACCTCAATGTGAAATAAACTCCATTAGATAAGATGGTTTAACTAAACTCCCCAGCAGTGAACGTTGAGCTCAACCACCTCGGTGTTGCGTTGTGTCTCTCTGCAGGAGGAGGAAAGGGAGGAGGGAGAAGAGGAAGAAGAAAGATGCCAAAGAAGGATGTCAATATCATTTCTCTTTGACCATGCTTAAAGCAGAGTGCTAGTGTCACGAACCGGCTCAAAGTCCGTAACAAAAAGGAGACAACGTGAAGATAAGGAATAACAAAAATATATTTATTAATTGAAATAACACAAATACAATGAACTATGGTGTAGTGTAAGTGAGTGGTTGAGTGTATAGATGTGAGGGGTGATGAAAGGTGCCAAAGTTAACAAATAAAACGGTCACAGAAAATGCCACAACCAAAAATCTAACACTGTGTCCGCATGGACAGAGTCTTCTCAATGAATGGGGAAAAGGTGTATTTGTCCCGGGACACACCCGAGCCCAGGTGTGTCCCATTTCGCTGAACGACCCTGCCGGCTCTGCCCACCTACATCCTATTAATGAAAACAAGAGCAAAGAGAAAGAACTCGGCAGACAGAGTGGGAAGGCCGTCACACTAGTCAGTTGGGGGAGGTGAGCCCAGGATCAAGGTGATGGAGAGAATGAGAAAAAAGACTGGTACACCAGATGAAGACATCCCAAGAGTGACAACATGCAGCCATCATATTCTTTAAAAAGCACTCACTTAGTGTGATTTAACAGTTAATGAAGGATCTCACTGTGGCTTCTGGCTGCCTCTGTCTGTCCCTCCTGTTCTTTATGCATTAGATCAGCCCACTCAGGACAGCTCATGCTAATTCCCCCCCTGAAGAAAGCAATTAGGCTACAGAACTAACCTAACACTGGGACCAGAGAAAGAGGGGTGAAGAGATGGAGAGATGGGGAGAGAGAGAGAGATGCCTGGCTCCTGCAGATTTTTTTCCCTCCAATTATAGCTCATCACAATCATTTCATCGAATTTAGTCATAAAATAATATCTGGGCCTTGCATAATTACAGTGGAATAGTTTGACTGATGGCTACTCTGAGATTTGAGTGTAGAGGAGGATGAGAGCGAGGGAGATAGGAGAAAAACTGCTTGCAATGATTCTTGGAAGTCTCTGTGGTGCGGCTAATTCTGGTTGGTCTCTTGGATCAGGACAGGGTGTGTGTTTCTCAAGCAATATGAGCATGAAGGAACTGTCATTAGATTGTTTATTTGTTTGCTTTCTGACTCTAGGTGTGTGTGTGTGTGTGTGTGTGTGTGTGTGTGTGTGTGTGTGTGTGTGTGTGTGTGTGTGTGTGTGTGTGTGTGTGTGTGTGTGTGTGTGTGTGTGTGTGTGTGTGTGTGTGTGTGTGTGTGTGTGTGTGTGAGAGAGACTACCTCCGCTCTCTCCCTCCAAGCCATGCAGGGATGAAGTGGGGAGTCTGTCAACACAATTTGTTGGGAGACTGAGATGGCATCATGAGGCAAATGCCAAAGAATGTCAGAACAGAGAGAAGAGAGGAGAAGAAAGGACGAAACAGCGTTACGTCAGCTCTGCCTCTGGAATGGAAAGGGGTTGACCTTACTTTTCAGAGCAGGTACGTAGACAAATGCCTGTGGTGATATTGGGCAGGGAGGGTCAAATTAGTTGAAGGGTCAAAGTATATAATTTCCATCTGATTTATTTAGTCTATGAATGTACACAACCTGTGAATGTATTTTACTTCAAGAGAGACCTTTCTGCTCCTAGGTCAGACACAAAACATCAAGCACACACACAACTTCACGTTGATGATGGCAGAATGTTAGGATTATATAAGCCAACGAGATGTCACATGTATTTAGTCTCAGTACTATGGTAACGCAGAGAGAAAGAGGTCAGCTACCCTAAAGGCAGGTCAAACACTGCTGTACATTTGTATTGTGTTGTTGTTGTGTTAGCGGTAGGGAACATTTTAAATGAGAACTAAGATGGACTGTACACACCTTAACCCTAATTTTGACTGGGCAGCTGGCCCATCTCTGCCGGACAAAATGAATCCCAAAAAATGTCAACCTGCCACACACACGCACGCACACACACACACACACACACACACACACACACACACACACACACACACACACACACACACACACACACACACACACACACACACACACACACACACACACACACATTCACCCATACTGTATCCAGCACTGTGTCTTGTGGTTTTATAAATAGCAAGTTGCTGTCAAGCTGTCAGGTGGATTAGTATGCTGTGTCTGTGAGAGGCCCTCAGGGCAATCCCGGGGAGCAGGTGACCTGGAGACAACCATTCATTATATTACCCTGTAGTACACACTATAACAATACACCTGCTCACTATGCTGCCCTCTATAGGACACACAATGTAATGCGCGCACACAAACAGAGGCCCATGGATACACACACACACACACACACACACACACACACGCTCTCTCTTCTTTTTCCAGAGAGAGATGCTATCTGACTGGACTGGATATTGGGAATTGTTGGGCTGTGATCGATGCCCGCCTCACTGACTTAAAAAAAATCTGCTACTGTTAAAATGATGCCCAGGGCACAGAGATAACAGTGAGTGTGTGTGTGTGTGTGTGTATGTGTGTGTGTGTGTGAGAAAGCGAGAGAGAGAGATATATCCAACTGTTCCCAAAACAGCAATGGATTGAATTATATAGACCACCTCAGTTTGTTAAAAATGTTTGTACCTTACTGCCTTACTCTGAACGATATACATATGTAAAATAGTGAATAGCACCAAAGCACTGAGAATAGTTTGGCATTGAAATCCGCCTTACTTTCTCCCTTGAACTGTTCTCACTTTTACCTATATCATCATACTGTTTCCTTCATGTTCATATCGTGAAATCCTTGTCCAGTAGTTTCAATCCCTATTGCATTGTATAAAAGATCAAACTTGTGGATGTGTGAGATGCCTATAGAGTTAGGTTATGGGTTCAGCTGGATGGAGTTGATAAACAACACAATAATGGCTAGAAGGGATCCACCTTTCGTCAAAAGTTGTTATTTTTTACATTTAATCTAACACTAACCCTAACCCTTTTCCTAACCTTAATCTAATTATCCTAACCTGCTACTTTCATTCTTCTAACCTGCTGTGTGAATTCTCCTAACCTGCTACGAAAACTCCAAATATGATGTTAATTTGACAAAAGCTGGTATACGTTCTAGCCATGACCAAACAACACCTCTGGAAGTTCCATTACTTTTCAAATCCTCCTGGAAACACAAAGTGCTGTCACTGGTTCCCATCCCAGTTTCCACTGTTCCCAATTGAGCCAGTCTATCCCTGGGCTGTCTTCCCACCAGTCTGAACCAGGATAGTCAGACCAGAAAGGATTCCTATCACAGTCCCTTATTCAACACTGTGTCAATCACACCAGTCTTAGCAGCACCACAGTCAAATTATTCACTAATCGAATATCATTATTACCAGCAATTATGTTAAACTATGACTCTAGGTAGCATCAGCAATTAACATCTGTGTGAACTTGAGTTTTCTTTAAAAGTAGATACAGTACTTTAAGTAGAGGGATAATGAGAGGTATTTTGGGTGTGTGTGATTGTGTGTGTGTGTGTGTGTTTCTGTTTGTGTGTGTTATGCTCACATATGCATGACATTAAAAAAAAATCTTAATAGATTTACGACCCCTCCATTTATTAATTTGGTTGTCGTAACTGCGATCTCCATGGTGATTGCCCTGGAGATGGCTGTGGTGACGATAAGCCCACCTGTCTAGCTGTGTTGCTATGTGTAGATCTGCTGGCGCTGGCTCAGCAGCTGGCCTAACCCATAGCCAAACCAAGGTGTGTCGCTAATTGCTTTTGATTCCAACCCCTAAGTCAACATGCTTTTCTAATTGGCTGTTCAAACAGATAGGGAGACAAGGGACCCCCGTATGCAGAGGTCAGCTAAAAAGGCAACACAGATCTCCCCATAGAAATGGAATAAGAATACCTTTAATGTATGTAATGTAATATACACTGAGTATAACAAAACATTAGGAACACATTCCACACATTTGGACCCCCTTTTACCCTCAGAGCAGCCTCAATTCCACATTGTAGAGTCCATACCCCGATGAATTGAGGCTGTTCTGAGGGCAAAAGGGGGTGCAACTCAATATTAGGAAGGTGTTCCTAATATTTTGGTATATTTACTTTACTGTCACATTTGCTCCTGCAATGCCCTCTACTGCTAATCCTGTGTCTCCTTGACCTGCCGCCGCTCCCCCAGTACTCTCTCCCTCTCCCTCTTCCTCTCTCTCTCTCTCTGTGTGTGTGCTTGTGTGGGCAGAGACAGGCGTACTGGAGTCAGAGCAGATCCCCACCAGCTGCAACCTGCTCCATAACCAAGACCTCTACAAATACTCAGCACTGCCACTTCCACGCTGACGGATCGTAATCTCTGCTCAGTCAGTCCATGTTCTAGCCGTTTGTTACTATTCAGATCCTGCTATCCTGTTGTGCCTGTTTTCCTTGCCTGACACTGTTTTCCTCTCCGCTACAGTTCTGCCTGCTGTTACTCTGGTCCCTGTCTCCTGTCCCTCGTTTCGTTATCCTGCTCCTCTGTCCTGGATTCCCCACTATTTTACCCCCTTAGATTCAACTCCGGACCTGCTTTACCCTGTCTCTACCCCACTTGTTCCAGCCTCATCCTCCGCACCTGGTTTCCAGTAACCCAACTGAGCTTCCCTTGACCTGCACTCCGTCTCCCCCTGGGGTTCAATAAATACCTTGGTTACTTCATCCCAGTCTCCTCGTCTGAGTCTGCTCTTGGGTTCCACTCCACCCCGCTTAACACATTACATTACATACATTACAATCCAGGTATTCTTATTCCATTTCTATGGGGAGATCTGTGTTGCCTTTTTGACTCCAATGCTTCCCATAGTTGTGTCAAGTTGGCTGGATGTCCTTAGGGTGGTGGAAAATTCTTGATACAGATAGGAAACTGTTGAGTGTGAAAAACAGTTCTTGACACATTCAAACCGGTGCGCCTGGCACATACTACCATACCACTTTTAAAGGAACTTCAGTCTTTTGTCTTGCCCATTCACCCTCTGAATGGCACACATACACAATCCATGTCTAATTGACTCAAGGCTTAAAAATCCTTATTTAACCTGTCTCCTCCACTTAATCTACACTGACTGAAGTGGATTTAACAAGTGACATCAATAAGGGATCCTAGATTTCACCTGGATTCACCTGGTCAGTCTGTTATGGAAAGAGCAGGTGTTCTTTATGTTTTGTACACTCATTGGATGCTCCACCATGTAGGATAATTACACCTTAAGTGACAATGCTGGATGCTGTTATTATCAGAAACACACACACATTCACTGGTAAGAGGAGGTGAAAGGAGGGGAGGGGGCTGACCTCAGTAATTCCTGCAGAATCAAATGTCAGTGTCTGGACGCGGAGGGTTCTTTCAACGGCACAACGGAGAGCCAATGGAGTGCCATGATGGTGAAGGGTCAGAGTTGGCCGGCGGCCGCTGAGATCTTTGTTAGAGAACCGCTCTCTCAGAGGCGAAGCAGAAGAGAGAAGAAGTGAGAAGTGAGGGACGCTGTGGAGCAGAGACAGAGAGAAAATCAATAGAGCTGTAGGAGACCTTCCTCTCTCTCTGCACGCCACAGAGCTCAGCTCCCACACACTGTCTCAATACCTCTACCACTTCCCTCCCTCCATCCTACTTTCTCTTATTGTGCTGTATAGGTCTCTCTCTCTCTCTCTCTCTCTCTCATAAATTGTGGGAGTAACGTGTGTGATGACAAAGCCCTTTTAAATCCAAAGATCTGTAAAAGATTGTGAATGTACAGCTTGTGGGGCTGAATATCATGAATGAGTGCTCCTACTGTGCAACTGTAACGCACACACACGATTGCATAGAGCACCAAACCTCACAGCTATCATGAGATGTTTTTCGACATTTAATTGGAAACACAAAGGTAGCTCATATGAATCCCCGGAGACAGTAGTGCTGCATCAGAACATGTTTCAGTCTGGCCCCAGGGAAATGAAATATATAGAACTCCATCTGGTTCTGCTTAGAATTCTCCAACAGCACAGTGCTGCGGCGGTCTGAGCGGT
The DNA here is from genome assembly GCF_002021735.2 of Oncorhynchus kisutch. Lineage (NCBI taxonomy): Eukaryota > Metazoa > Chordata > Actinopteri > Salmoniformes > Salmonidae > Oncorhynchus > Oncorhynchus kisutch. The sequence continues at coordinate 8,440,720 of NC_034192.2, forward strand.
CCTATCCTACAGACTTCTAAACCTCAAAACCCACCTTACCACGACTCATCTGACTGAATATCAATAACAGCTCTGATTCCATCTGTTTGCCCCACAATAACCTACACACTTAACTGACTGTGAAAATAGGAAGTCCATTTTGCATAACCTACCCTGAAAGAGCCACTGTATAATGCATAGGTTCAGGTACAGTTCAATGACAGTTAGTCTGTATTTGTATATGGCTGTCCAGCAATCTGTTGCCTCAAGGGGTCATAACCCCACTAACAAATAGAGTTTGTGTTGTTTTGTATGGAATTGATGATTGAGTGTGATTATGACATGTCTGTCAGAGAGATATAGATAGCTACAGAAGAACAGAACGATATAGATATCTACAGAGGGAACAGAACAATATAGATAGCTACAGAGGAACAGAACCATATAGATAGCTACAGAGGAACAGAACCATATAGATAGCTACAGAGGAACAGAACCATATAGATAGCTACAGAAGAACAGAACGATATAGATATCTACAGAGGGAACAGAACAATATAGATAGCTACAGAACCATATAGATAGCTACAGAGGAACAGAACCATATAGATAGCTACAGAAGAACAGAACGATATAGATATCTACAGAGGGAACAGAACAATATAGATAGCTACAGAGGAACAGAACCATATAGATAGCTACAGAGGAACAGAAAGCTATAGATAGCTACAGAGGAACAGAACCATATAGATAGCTACAGAGGGAACAGAACGATATAGATAGCTACAGAGGAACAGAACCATATAGATAGCTACAGAGGAACAGAACCATATAGATAGCTACAGAGGAACAGAACCATATAGATAGCTACAGAGGAACAGAACCATATAGATAGCTACAGAGGAACAGAAAGCTATAGATAGCTACAGAGGAACAGAATCATATAGATAGCTACAGAGGAACAGAACCATATAGATAGCTACAGAGGAACAGAACGATATAGATATCTACAGAGGGAACAGAACGATATAGATAGCTACAGAGGAACAGAACCATATAGATAGCTACAGAGGAACAGAACCATATAGATAGCTACAGAGGAACAGAACGATATAGATAGCTACAGAGGAACAGAACCATATAGATAGCTACAGAGGGAACAGAACCATATAGATAGCTACAGAGGAACAGAACCATATAGATAGCTACAGAGGAACAGAACGATATAGATATCTACAGAGGGAACAGAACGATATAGATAGCTACAGAGGAACAGAACCATATAGATAGCTACAGAGGAACAGAACCATATAGATAGCTACAGAGGAACAGAACCATATAGATAGCTACAGAGGAACAGAACCATATAGATAGCTACAGAGGAACAGAACCATATAGATAGCTACAGAGGGAACAGAACCATATAGATAGCTACAGAGGAACAGAAAGCTATAGATAGCTACAGAGGAACAGAACGATATAGATAGCTACAGAGGAACAGAACGATATAGATAGCTACAGAGGAACAGAACGATATAGATAGCTACAGAGGAACAGAACCATATAGATAGCTACAGAGGGAACAGAACCATATAGATAGCTACAGAGGAACAGAAAGCTATAGATAGCTACAGAGGAACAGAAAGCTATAGATAGCTACAGAGGAACAGAACCATATAGATAGCTACAGAGGAACAGAATGATATAGATAGCTACAGAGGAACAGAACCATATAGATAGCTACAGAGGAACAGAACCATATAGATAGCTACAGAGGAACAGAACCATATAGATAGCTACAGAGGAACAGAAAGCTATAGATAGCTACAGAGGAACAGAACGATATAGCTATATACAGAGGGAACAGAACGATATAGATAGCTACAGAGGAACAGAACCATATAGATAGCTACAGAGGAACAGAAAGCTATAGATAGCTACAGAGGAACAGAACCATATAGATAGCTACAGAGGGAACAGAACCATATAGATAGCTACAGAGGAACAGAATGATATAGATAGCTACAGAGGAACAGAATGATATAGATAGCTACAGAGGAACAGAACCATATAGATAGCTACAGAGGAACAGAAAGCTATAGATAGCTACAGAGGGAACAGAACCATATAGATAGCTACAGAGGAACAGAATGATATAGATAGCTACAGAGGAACAGAACGATATAGATAGCTACAGAGGAACAGAACCATATAGATAGCTACAGAGGAACAGAACCATATAGATAGCTACAGAGGAACAGAACCATATAGATAGCTACAGAGGAACAGAAAGCTATAGATAGCTACAGAGGAACAGAATGATATAGATAGCTACAGAGGAACAGAACCATATAGATAGCTACAGAGGAACAGAACCATATAGATAGCTACAGAGGAACAGAACGATATAGATAGCTACAGAGGAACAGAAAGCTATAGATAGCTACAGAGGAACAGAATGATATAGATAGCTACAGAGGAACAGAACCATATAGATAGCTACAGAGGAACAGAACCATATAGATAGCTACAGAGGAACAGAACCATATAGATAGCTACAGAGGAACAGAACCATATAGATAGCTACAGAGGAACAGAAAGCTATAGATAGCTACAGAGGAACAGAACCATATAGATAGCTACAGAGGAACAGAACCATATAGATAGCTACAGAGGAACAGAAAGCTATAGATAGCTACAGAGGAACAGAACCATATAGATAGCTACAGAGGAACAGAACCATATAGATAGCTACAGAGGAACAGAACCATATAGATAGCTACAGAGGAACAGAACCATATAGATAGCTACAGAGGAACAGAACCATATAGATAGCTACAGAGGAACAGAACGATATAGATAGCTACAGAGGAACAGAACCATATAGATAGCTACAGAGGAACAGAACCATATAGATAGCTACAGAGGAACAGAACCATATAGATAGCTACAGAGGAACAGAACCATATAGATAGCTACAGAGGAACAGAACCATATAGATAGCTACAGAGGAACAGAACCATATAGATAGCTACAGAGGAACAGAACCATATAGATAGCTACAGAGGAACAGAACCATATAGATAGCTACAGAGGAACAGAACCATATAGATAGCTACAGAGGAACAGAACCATATAGATAGCTACAGAGGAACAGAACCATATAGATAGCTACAGAGGAACAGAACCATATAGATAGCTACAGAGGAACAGAACCATATAGATAGCTACAGAGGAACAGAACCATATAGATAGCTACAGAGGAACAGAACCATATAGATAGCTACAGAGGAACAGAACCATATAGATAGCTACAGAGGAACAGAACCATATAGATAGCTACAGAGGAACAGAACCATATAGATAGCTACAGAGGAACAGAACCATATAGATAGCTACAGAGGAACAGAACCATATAGATAGCTACAGAGGAACAGAACCATATAGATAGCTACAGAGGAACAGAACCATATAGATAGCTACAGAGGAACAGAACCATATAGATAGCTACAGAGGGAACAGAACCATATAGATAGCTACAGAGGAACAGAACCATATAGATAGCTACAGAGGAACAGAACCATATAGATAGCTACAGAGGGAACAGAACCATATAGATAGCTACAGAGGAACAGAACCATATAGATAGCTACAGAGGAACAGAACCATATAGATAGCTACAGAGGAACAGAAAGCTATAGATAGCTACAGAGGAACAGAACGATATAGATAGCTACAGAGGAACAGAACCATATAGATAGCTACAGAGGAACAGAAAGCTATAGATAGCTACAGAGGGACAGAACGATATAGATAGCTACAGAGGAACAGAACCATATAGATAGCTACAGAGGAACAGAAAGCTATAGATAGCTACAGAGGAACAGAACGATATAGATAGCTACAGAGGAACAGAACCATATAGATAGCTACAGAGGGAACATAACCATATAGATAGCTACAGAACCATATAGATAGCTACAGAGGAACAGAACCATATAGATAGCTACAGAACCATATAGATAGCTACAGAGGAACAGAACCATATAGATAGCTACAGAGGAACAGAACCATATAGATAGCTACAGAGGAACAGAACCATATAGATAGCTACAGAACCATATAGATAGCTACAGAGGAACATAACCATATAGATAGCTACAGAACCATATAGATAGCTACAGAGGAACAGAACCATATAGATAGCTACAGAGGGAACATAACCATATAGATAGCTACAGAGGAACAGAAAGCTATAGATAGCTACAGAGGAACAGAACGATATAGATAGCTACAGAGGAACAGAACCATATAGATAGCTACAGAGGAACAGAACCATATAGATAGCTACAGAGGAACAGAACCATATAGATAGCTACAGAGGAACAGAAAGCTATAGATAGCTACAGAGGGAACAGAACCATATAGATAGCTACAGAGGAACAGAAAGCTATAGATAGCTACAGAGGAACAGAACGATATAGATAGCTACAGAGGAACAGAACCATATAGATAGCTACAGAGGAACAGAACCATATAGATAGCTACAGAGGAACAGAACCATATAGATAGCTACAGAGGGAACATAACCATATAGATAGCTACAGAGGAACAGAACCATATAGATAGCTACAGAGGAACAGAACCATATAGATAGCTACAGAGGAACAGAACCATATAGATAGCTACAGAACCATATAGATAGCTACAGAGGAACAGAAAGCTATAGATAGCTACAGAGGGAACAGAACGATATAGATAGCTACAGAGGAACAGAACCATATAGATAGCTACAGAGGGAACAGAACCATATAGATAGCTACAGAGGGAACATAACCATATAGATAGCTACAGAGGAACAGAACCATATAGATAGCTACAGAGGGAACATAACCATATAGATAGCTACAGAGGAACAGAACCATATAGATAGCTACAGAGGAACAGAAAGCTATAGATAGCTACAGAGGGAACAGAACCATATAGATAGCTACAGAGGAACAGAAAGCTATAGATAGCTACAGAGGAACAGAACGATATAGATAGCTACAGAGGAACAGAACCATATAGATAGCTACAGAGGAACAGAACCATATAGATAGCTACAGAGGAACAGAACCATATAGATAGCTACAGAGGGAACATAACCATATAGATAGCTACAGAGGAACAGAAAGCTATAGATAGCTACAGAGGAACAGAACCATATAGATAGCTACAGAGGACAAACCATATAGATACTACAGAGGAACAGAACCATATAGATAGCTACAGAGGAACAGAACCATATAGATAGCTACAGAGGAACAGAAAGCTATAGATAGCTACAGAGGAACAGAACCATATAGATAGCTACAGAGGAACAGAACGATATAGATAGCTACAGAGGAACAGAACCATATAGATAGCTACAGAGGAACAGAACGATATAGATAGCTACAGAGGAACAGAACCATATAGATAGCTACAGAGGAACAGAACGATATAGATAGCTACAGAGGAACAGAACGCTATAGATAGCTACAGAGGGAACAGAACCATATAGATAGCTACAGAGGAACAGAACCATATAGATAGCTACAGAGGAACAGAACCATATAGATAGCTACAGAGGAACAGAACCATATAGATAGCTACAGAGGAACAGAACCATATAGATAGCTACAGAGGAACAGAACCATATAGATAGCTACAGAGGAACAGAACCATATAGATAGCTACAGAGGAACAGAACCATATAGATAGCTACAGAGGAACAGAATGATATAGATAGCTACAGAGGAACAGAAAGCTATAGATAGCTACAGAGGGAACAGAACCATATAGATAGCTACAGAGGAACAGAACCATATAGATAGCTACAGAGGGAACAGAACCATATAGATAGCTACAGAGGAACAGAACCATATAGATAGCTACAGAGGAACAGAACCATATAGATAGCTACAGAGGAACAGAACCATATAGATAGCTACAGAGGGAACATAACCATATAGATAGCTACAGAGGGAACATAACCATATAGATAGCTACAGAGGAACAGAAAGCTATAGATAGCTACAGAGGAACAGAAAGCTATAGATAGCTACAGAGGGAACATAACCATATAGATAGCTACAGAGGGAACATAACCATATAGATAGCTACAGAGGAACAGAAAGCTATAGATAGCTACAGAGGGAACATAACCATATAGATAGCTACAGAGGGAACAGAACCATATAGATAGCTACAGAGGAACAGAACCATATAGATAGCTACAGAGGAACAGAAAGCTATAGATAGCTACAGAGGGAACATAACCATATAGATAGCTACAGAGGGAACATAACCATATAGATAGCTACAGAGGAACAGAAAGCTATAGATAGCTACAGAGGGAACATAACCATATAGATAGCTACAGAGGGAACATAACCATATAGATAGCTACAGAGGAACAGAAAGCTATAGATAGCTACAGAGGGAACAGAACCATATAGATAGCTACAGAGGAACAGAACCATATAGATAGCTACAGAGGAACAGAAAGCTATAGATAGCTACAGAGGAACAGAACCATATAGATAGCTACAGAGGAACAGAACCATATAGATAGCTACAGAGGAACAGAACCATATAGATAGCTACAGAGGGAACATAACCATATAGATAGCTACAGAGGAACAGAAAGCTATAGATAGCTACAGAGGGAACAGAACCATATAGATAGCTACAGAGGAACAGAACCATATAGATAGCTACAGAGGAACAGAATGATATAGATAGCTACAGAGGAACAGAACCATATAGATAGCTACAGAGGAACAGAACCATATAGATAGCTACAGAGGAACAGAACCATATAGATAGCTACAGAGGAACAGAACCATATAGATAGCTACAGAGGAACAGAAAGCTATAGATAGCTACAGAGGAACAGAACCATATAGATAGCTACAGAGGAACAGAACCATATAGATAGCTACAGAGGAACAGAACCATATAGATAGCTACAGAGGGAACATAACCATATAGATAGCTACAGAGGAACAGAACCATATAGATAGCTACAGAGGAACAGAACCATATAGATAGCTACAGAGGAACAGAACCATATAGATAGCTACAGAACCATATAGATAGCTACAGAGGAACAGAACCATATAGATAGCTACAGAACCATATAGATAGCTACAGAGGAACAGAATGATATAGATAGCTGCAGATGAACAGAAAGATAGAAACAGAGAGCACCTGCATTTACACGAGGAAGGGATTAGCTCAAATCAGCTAATTACATGTTTTTTTTCCCTTCAACTGCATAATTAATTCCGATGACTGCTACTGTGCTCAGGGAATGAGGATTTGGTGAAATTAGGATGATATATAAAAAACTGCATCAGCAACACAGACATGCACAGAGAGTGAGACAGAGAGAGGGTCAGTGGAGTACATTGGAGAACAGAGGCACAAACACGTAAGCACATCCTTTTCATTCAAAGATCTTAAGGTTTTTTCATTAAAACACTTTCCAGAATAAAATCATAAATCTCACTTTAATTTCACCTTTTTAAAAGTGATGCTAGATAGGAACTTGAGGAAGGAAATGTATTTTAGAATCAGCAGCATCTGGTAGAGGCTGAGGTGGGGCTGCTGGAGGGAGATATAGTTCACTGACCTACAGGGTATGTCAACTACTACCATCCACGTTGGGAAGGTCGTGAACCATTGGCAGAGGTCATATACAGCTCACAAACTGTATATCTACTACAATATGTTTAATTTACTCAAAAGCAACATTGAACTAACGCAACAGCTACACAACCAAGAGACTCACATCACTCTAAAACTGTATGAACTGAAATGAAATGTATGAAGAACATTAAGACAACACCAGCAACTCTAGGAAAGCAGAAACAGAACATCAAGACAACAAACCCGCATCTGTGTTATGAAAAGAAAAATAGCGATGAAAGACTAAACCAATCAGTCAACAGAGAACACACTGATGATACACAGATAGACAGAACAATAAACTGATGGACAGAGAACTCCTGCTGGCTCCCCTGGTCGCCAAGGGAGATCTCTAGGAGAGAGAGAGAGAGGTTCTCTACCCTCAACTCTCACAGACTCATTCACAGGTAGAGAGAGAGAGAGAGAGAGAGAGAGAGAGAGAGATTCAAACATATCTGTTTTCACACTGTTAATTTGGTTCTGCAGAGCCCTGGCGTGCCATTCTCTCACTCTTCCGGCTCCTGTCGGAAATATGCTAATTAGAGAAGCTAACTGACATGAGCAGGGTTTAAAGGCTAATTAGCATAACATCCTACATGTAGTATTTTTACCTTCTTCCAATCAACACCCTCACACGTAAACATTTTTCAGATGTGGGAAAAACCGGTTTGACGCAATTAAAAGGAGAATTACCATTAACATCCAGGGGAGAAGAGAAAAATGAGACAAAATGTTCCAGTTGTTGTTGTTGGCCTCCACTTCTCAGAAACAGAGAAATGTAATTGTTTTAACAGATAGGATATTCTGTAGAAGGATAAAGCAATGTTCCCTTCCCTAACACTTATCTTGTTCTCAAATCAAATCAAATGTTATTTGTCACATTCTCGGATTACAACTGGTGTAGACTTTACCCTGAAATGCTTGTGTATAGTACATGTGTATCATAGCTTTTCTTGTGTAAATGCATTTACCAGTGAAGCATTTGGCTATATCTGTCACGACTTCCGCCGAAGTCGGTTCCTCGCCTTGTTCGGGGCGGCGTTCGGCGGTCAACGTCACCGGTCTTCTAGCCATCGCCGATCCACCTTTCATTTTCCATTTGTTTTGTCTTGTATTCCCGCACACCTGGTTTACATACCCTCATTACTTGACGTGCATATAACTCTCTGTTCCCCCCATGTCTGTGTGTGGAATTGTTTGTTGTAAAGTGTATGTGCACTTCAGACTGGTTGGCGACGGGTTATTTCAACCCGTATGTTGTTGTTCTGGGTGCAGTTTGTTTTGCATCATTAAACTGCTCCGGGTTGTTACCCATTTCTGCTCTCCTGCGCCTGACTTCCCTGCAGCCAGTTACACACCTCTTACAATGTCTTTATTTTTATATAGAAGAAGAAGAACTGAACCTTTATTTAACTAGGCAAGAAGAAGAATGTCCATAGAAATTTGAGTTCTGCTTTTTCCCAGACCCTCCTTAATGGTTTAGATGTCCTAACCTTTTCACTACATGGAATGTTACATTTAGTTTTCATGCATCCACTGTGCCCATCCAGTTGCCAATGCTTTTTTTCCATCTGTCTCTTTGATCTTCTATGATGTACCACAGAGTTGGA